>NC_053394.1:262620136-262697598 GCF_905171765.1 Bufo bufo
ATGATAGCTATGACTGGGTAGTTAATGTACAAGGTTACAGTATGTTTAGAAAGGATCATCAAAACCGGAAAGGGGGAGAGGTCTGCCTTTATGTAAAGTCCTGTCTAAAGCCCACACTCCGTGAAGATATAAGTGAGGGAGATGAACATGTGGAGTCACTGTGGGTAGAGATATATGGAGCTAAAAAGAACAATAAATTACTAATAGGAGTTTACTATAAACCACCTAATATACCAGAGTCCACAGAAAATCTACTACTAATTGAGATAGACAAGGCGGCAAATCATAATGAGGTGGTTATTATGGGGGACTTCAACTACCCAGATATAGACTGGGAAACTGAAACTTGTATATCTCATAAAGGAAACAGGTTCTTGGCAATAACCAAAGACAATTACCTCTCTTAACTGGTTCAGGACCCGACTAGAGGGACGGCCATACTGGACTTAGTATTAACCAATAGACCTGACAGAACAACAGACGTGCAGGTTGGGAGACACCTGGGAAATAGTGACCATAAAGTAATAACCTTCCAATTATCATTCAAAAGAGAGTTTCTACAGGGAGGAACAAAAATACCAAACTTCAAAAAAGCTAAATTTAGCCAACTAAGAGAGGCCATAGGCCTAACTAAATGGGATAAAGTCCTCACAAATAAAAATACAGCCACAAAATGGGATATCTTTAAAAGCATCCTAAAAGCTCATTGTGAGAGGTACATACCGTCGGGGAATAAAAGGTTAAGGAACAAAAAGAAACCAATGTGGATAAACAGAACTGTAAAGAAAGCAATAAATGACAAAAAGAAAGCATATAAAACACTAAAACAGGAGGGTAGCACGAAAGCACTGAAAAACTATAAGGAAAAAAATAGAACATGTAAAAAACAAATAAAAGCGGCCAAACTAGAGACCGAGAGATTAATTGCCAAAGAGAGTAAAACTAACCCTAAAATGTTCTTCAATTATATAAATGTTAAAAAGTATAAATCTGAAGGTGTCGGCCCTTTAAAGAGTAATGAAGGGGGAGTCGCAGAGAGCGATGAGGAGAAAGCAAAGCTGTTAAATATTTTTTTCTCCAATGTATTCACTGAGGAAAATAAACTGTCAGATGAAATGCTGAATGTTGAAATAAATTCCCCATTAAAAGTGTCCTGTCTGACCCAGGAAGAAGTACAACAGCAACTTAAAAAGATTAAAATAGACAAATCGCCAGGACCGGATGGCATACACCCCCGTATCCTAAAGGAATTAAGTAATGTCATAGCCAGACCCTTATTTCTGATAGGGAATGTCCCACAGGATTGGTGCATGGCAAATGTGGTGCCAATATTCAAAAAGGGTCCAAAAACAGAGCCTGGAAACTATAGGCCGGTAAGTTTAACATCTGTTGTGGGTAAACTGTTTGAAGGTTTTCTGAGAGATGCTATGTTAGAGCATCTTAACGGAAATAAGCAAATAACGCCATATCAGCATGGCTTCGGGAGGGATCGGTCATGCCAAACTAATTTAATCAGTTTCTATGAGGAGGTAAGTTCTAGACTTGACAGCGGCGAATCAATGGATGTCATGTATCTGGACTTCTCCAAAGCATTTGACACTGTACCACATAAAAGGTTAGTATATAAAATGAGAATGCTCGAACTGGGAGAAAACGTCTGTAAGTGGGTAAGTAACTGGCTCAATGATAGAAAACAGAGGGTGGTTATTAACGGTACATACTCAGATTGGGTCACTGTCACTAGTGGGGTACCTCAGGGGTCAGTATTGGGCCCTATTCTCTTCAATATATTCATTAATGATCTTGTAGAAGGCTTGCATAGTAAAATATCAATTTTCGCAGATGACACTAAACTGTGTAAAGTAATTAACACTGAAGAGGACATTATACTACTACAGAGGGATCTGGATAGATTGCAGGCTTGGGCAGATAAGTGCCAGATGAGGTTTAACACTGACAAATGTAAAGTTATGCACATGGGAAGTAATAATGCAAGTCACCCATACATACTAAATGGTAAAACACTCGGTAACACTGACATGGAAAAGGATCTAGGAATTTTAATAAACAGCAAACTAAGCTGCAAAAAACAGTGTCAGGCAGCTGCTGCCAAGGCCAATAAGATAATGGGTTGCATCAAAAGGGGCATAGATGTCTGTGATGAGAACATATTCCTACTACTTTACAAATCATTAGTCAGACCACACATGGAGTACTGTGTACAGTTCTGGGCTCCAGTAAACAAGGCAGACATAGCAGACCTGGAGAGGGTCCAGAGGAGGGCAACTAAAGTAATAACTGGAATGGGGCAACTACAGTACCCTGAAAGATTATCAAAATTAGGGTTATTCACGTTAGAAAAAAGACGACTGAGGGGAGATCTAATTACTATGTATAAATATATCAGGGGTCAGTATAGAGATCTATCCCATCATCTATTTATCCCCAGGACTGTGACGAGGGGCCACCCTCTGCGTTTGGAGGAAAGAAGGTTTGTACACAAACATAGAAAAGGGTTCTTTACGGTAAGAGCAGTGAGACTATGGAACTCTCTGCCTGAGGAGGTGGTGATGGTGAGTACAATAAAGGAATTCAAGAGGGGCCTGGATGTATTTCTGGAGTGTAATAATATTACAGGCTATAGCTTCTAGAGAGGGGTCGTTGATCCAGGGAGATATTCTGATTGCCTGATTGGAGTCGGGAAGGATTTTTTTATTCCCCTAAAGTGAGGAAAATTGGCTTCTGCCTCACAGGTTTTTTTTGCCTTCCTCTGGATCAACTTGCAGGATGACAGGCCGGACTAGATGGACAAATGTCTTTTTTCAGCCTTATGTACTATGTTACTATGTTACTATGTTTGCCTCATAGTTAGCGTTCACAAAGCAAAGTAAAAAGTGGTTAAGTCTGTTAAAAATAATTAACCGCCAATAAAAACCCTGATGTAGGGTATTGCACTAAATTTTTTTTTTTTAACTCTATATGACAGCGGAATTTGTGGCATAAATTTCACATTAACTTATGCATGTCTAATCCCAGATGTGCAGTATATCAGAGTGTTTTTTCACCCCAGTAAGCACAAAGCCGTATTTATGGCCTAAATGTGACACTCACTTATGCACGTCTAATCCTAGATGTGCACTATATGAAACAGATGTTTTTTTTTTACCCCAATATGCCCCAGTATGAGAAAGACGTATTTGTGGCCTAAATTTCACAGTCACTTATGCACGTCTAATCCCAGATGTGCAGTATATAAAACAGATGTTTTTTTTTCACCCCAGTAAGCTCAAAGCCATATTTCTGGCCTAATTGTGACAGTCACTTATGCATGTCTAATCCCAGATGTGCAGTATATCAGAAGGTTTTTTCACCCCAATAAGCACAAAGCCGTATTTCTGGCCTAAATGTAACACTCAATTATGCATGTCTAATTCCAGATGTGCAGTATATCAGAGGGTTTTTTCACCCCAGTAACCAAAAAGCCATATTTCTGGCCTAAATGTGACACTCACTTATGCATGTTGTGGTGAAACCAACCTCGCCACGGTGTTTTGGAGAGGCCTGTTTATCCGTCTCTTGCCCCAGGATTATGGGCCATATACTAACTTTTAAACCCCTGAACCTATTCAAGTGAATTTTGGATAGGTTTGTCCCCAAGTTATACCATTTAAATTGATGTAAGTTATATGTATGGCCAATGTAAACTCACAAAGTTGTAACAATTTATAATAAGTGTAACTTGTCAGCTTGGGAGGAAAATTCTGGGTGTGTTTCTATGGTGCCATTGTCCCATTGTGTGTTTAAATGGTGATGTCTGTTCTGTTGTCCTCACATGTGTATTGGCGATCTCCCTTTGTCCTCAGAGATAACTGGATTGCTCCTCAGGTTGTCTCCGGGACAGAGAGGAGGAGACCATGATGCATTGTGGGGATATGTTGTATCTGTCCTATGTCACAGTATTCATTCTGGTCCTCTGGGGGCGTGAACGATTGGTTGCTGTAGTTACATTGTATGTGTTGTAAATTACTGATTGGTTGTATTTCAAACCCCTGTGGGCAGTACTATGTTTGTGGTTTATGAATAAAAGAGGCTGTACGTGAAGTACAGTCAGACCACTGCTTGACCCTCAACACGGAGCCTTGTCTCGTTATTGGGGGGATTCACTGTATGCTGTTAGAAGACCGATTGCCAGAAGTGTAAGCTGATTCCTGTTCGTCTGCTAGCAGCTATTCGTGAGGTTCCAGTTTGGAGTGCTATTTTGTATCCAGTTCGGGACATTGGTGTTCTGCAGTAGCTGTGCCTGTCTCTCAGAAAGGGGCTTATCGCCTAAACGGATTTTAACCCCTTGTCTGCTGAAACGGTCCGTTACATTGGTGGCAAGCAGCGGGATCGTTCCTACAGCCAGAAGGACAGCTACAGGAGACACCATTTCTGTGGATTCTACAATTTAAGGACAACGCATGTCCCAGTACAGCGTCCCTGACAGCAGCAGGATGGAACCAGCAGTGTTATACGAGGAGGAGGACCTGGATGGCCGGGATGCATTAAGGAAAGGCATCTGGTACCAGGCCCTGGATAATCTACAATACCAGCGGGGTGAGAGTCTCCCCAGTGAAGAGCAGCGGTTGCAGAAGCAAGTGGCCCTGCGGATGCCCTTCCTGGGAGAGCAGCCCCTGGAGGAATGGGTGAAGGAACTAGAGCACCGGGTATGGCAGGAGCTATGGCTGGAGGATGCCTACCAGGCGCTTTGGTGGTATATGGCACAGTATATACCCTGGACAGCCGAACATGACAAGCCAGAGGGAGAGGAGTTTTATGGTCCTGGCTTGTTATGGGAGTCCTTTGCAGAGCCTGACTTCGGGAGCCCTGCACAGTCCAGACTTCAGGACATTTTCTATGAGAGGGAGGCTAGGCATGAGAGGGATGACCCCCATGAGGTAGAGCAAGACCTGGCTCACCTAGCAACCCTGGAGTGGGAACTGGAGCAGGACTACCGAGATCTCTTCCACTCCATTGAGAAGGCTCAGCAGGACGGTAAGGTGACAGACCCAGATCCAGACCCATTCAGCTGGGCAGATATTGTAGAGTGTTACTGGGAAGGACCCCAGGTGGCCGGTAGAGATGGGACCGAGGTCTCTCCACCGGTCCTGCAGGGAATTGGGAGCCCAGTCTCCATTCCCCAGCGGCAGTGTGAATTGCAGGGAATTGGGAGCCCAGTCTCCATTCCCCAGCGGCAGTGTGAAGTGCAGGGAGAGGAGAGCAGCATCCTCCCTCCCCAGCGGCAGGCTGAGTTACAGGGGGCAGAGGTAGTTGTTCCTGCCCCCCAGCAGCAGAGTGATATGCCGGGAAGGCAGTGTGAAGTGCAGGGAGAGGAGAGCAGCGTCCTCCCTCCCCAGCGGCAGGCTGAGTTACAGGGGGAAGAGGTAGTTGTTCCTGTCCCCCAGCAGCAGGGTGATATGCCGGGAAGGCAGCGTGAAATGCAGGGAGAGGAGAGCAGCGTCCTCCCTCCCCAGCGGCAGGCTGAGTTACAGGGGGCAGAGGTAGTTGTTCCTGCCCCCCAGCAGCAGCATGATTTTTTGGGAATTGGGAGCCCAGTCTCCATTCCCCAGCGGCCGAGTGATGTGCCGGGAATTGGGAGCCCAGTCTCCATTCCCCAGTGGCAGGCGGAGTTACAGGGGGCAGAGACAGTCGGTCCTGTCCCCCAGCGGCAGAGTGTCCAGCAGGGAATAGAGAGCCCAGTCTCCTTTCCCCAGCAGTAGGACACTGTATTGAGAGCGGAGATGGTCGGTCGCCCTCCCCAGCGGCTGAAAGTATGTATGGGAGAGGAGCTCGTTACCCCCTCTCCCCAGCGGCAGCTTAACGCACCAGGGGGAGACAGTAAGCCCCACAACCGTGCAGATGGGACCGTGGTCTCTGCACTTACAGCACAGGGGGTAGAGACAGTCGGTCTCCCCCTCCAACAACCAGGCTCCAAGCACGCTTCTTCCATGGTAACGCTGGCACCAGGGCAGAGTACCGCTGATACCTGCCCACAAAGCAACCTCCACTCCAAGCCAGGGAGCAACACAGAGACCGGGAGTACCAGCTGCCAACACAATCTTGGTGGACTCACTGGACAGAGACAGGCTACCAAATGCAACAGGTCCAGTATTGGGTTGTGGGTGGGCTGCCAGACAAACTCAGGTACCGACCGGCGTGAGGTCAGGTATCTGGTTAGTCTTCCCTGGGGGGGGGAGATGTGTGGCGAAACCAACCTCGCCACGGTGTTTTGGAGAGGCCTGTTTATCCGCCTCTTGCCCCAGGATTATGGGCCATATACTAACTTTTAAACCCCTGAACCTATTCAAGTGAATTTTGGATAGGTTTGTCCCCAAGTTATACTGTTTAAATTGATGTAAGTTATATGTATGGCCAATGTAAACTCACAAAGTTGTAACAATTTATAATAAGTGTAACTTGTCAGCTTGGGAGGAAAATGGTGGGTGTGTTTCTATTGTGCCATTGTCCCATTGTGTGTTTAAATGGTGATGTCTGTTCTGTTGTCCTCACATGTGTATTGGCGATCTCCCTTTGTCCTCAGAGATAATTGGATTGCTCCTCAGGTTGTCTCCGGGACAGAGAGGAGGAGACCATGATGCATTGTGGGGATATGTTGTATCTGTCCTATGTCACAGTCTTCATTCTGGTCCTCTGGGGGCGTGAACGATTGGTTGCTGTAGTTACATTGTATGTGTTGTAAATTACTGATTGGTTGTATTTCAAACCCCTGTGGGCAGTACTATGTTTGTGGTTTATGAATAAAAGAGGCTGTACGTGAAGTACAGTCAGACCACTGCTTGACCCTCAACACGGAGCCTTGTCTCGTTATTGGGGGGATTCACTGTATGCTGTTAGAAGACCGATTGCCAGAAGTGTAAGCTGATTCCTGTTCGTCTGCTAGCAGCTATTCGTGAGGTTCCAGTTTGGAGTGCTATTTTGTATCCAGTTCGGGACATTGGTGTTCTGCAGTAGCTGGGCCTGTCTCTCAGAAAGGGGCACATCGCCTAAACGGATTTTAACCCCTTGTCTGCTGAAACGGTCCGTTACACATGTCTAATCCCAGATGTGCAGTATATCAGAGGTTTTTTTCACCCCATATACTGTATATAACTTGTCCTATGCTGATTCTATTGCTGCCGCCTGCTATATGACTCTGTAGATGTGCCCATATATTTGAGCATACTGCCGCTATTTCACTGCCTAAAACCTAAACACTCCTACACTCTGCTTCCCGACATGTTTCGCTGTGTAACCAGCGTCTTCAGGGGATAAAGCATGTGCTGTGATCTAATCCCATTTGCAAGCCCGTGTGTGTCAGGCCCACACAGACTGTATTGTGGCCACTGGCTAGTGGCTAGACCTCCACTTATACCGTTACAGGGTGTCACTCACTCACAAATACCTCGCAGATAAATAAAAATTCTATTTAATATTTTTCTGTGATATAATCACAGTTGCAAGCCCGTGTGTGTCAGGCCCACATAGACTGTATTGTGTCCGCTGGCTAGTGGCTAGACTTCCACTTATACTGTTACATGGTGTCATTCACTCACAAATACCTCGCAGATAAATAAAAATTCTATTTAATTTTTTTCTGTGATCTAATCCCATTTGCAAGCCCGTGTGTGTCAGGCCCACACAGACTGTATAGTGGCCACTGGCTAGTGGCTAGACCTCTACTTATACCGTTACAGGGTGTCACTCACTCACAAATACCTCGCAGATAAATAAAAATTCTATTTAATAAATTGACCCCAGATTGGGGACGTAACAGGGATTAAACTGATGAGAAGAGAGAACTACAGAAAATACCACTCATATCCGGTGGGGCAGTAAATTGCACGGGGCAGACGCAGTGACCGTGGCGTGGATTCAAACAAAGGGGAGGGAGCCAGCATTTTTTTAACCATCTCCCCATTCGAAAAATCTATTTAATAAATTGACCCCAGATTGGGAACGTAACAGGGATTAAACTGATGAGAAGAGAGAACTACAGAAAATACCACTCATATCGGGTGGGGCAGTAAATTGCACGGCGCAGACGCAGTGACCGTAACGTGGATTCAAACAAAGTGGAGGGAGCTTGCATTTTTTTTAACCATCTCCCCGTTAGAAAAATCTATTTAATAAATTGACCCCAGATTGGGGACGTAACAGGGATTAAACTGATGAGAAGAGAGAACTACAGAAAATACCACTCATATCCGGTGGGGCAGTAAATTGCACGGCGCAGACGCAGTGACCGTGGCGTGGATTCAAACAAAGGGGAGGGAGCCAGCATTTTTTTAACCATCTCCCCGTTCGAAAAATCTATTTATAAATTGACCCCAGATTGGGGACATAACAGGGATTAAACTGATGAGAAGAGAGAACTACAGAAAATACCACTCATATCGGGTGGGGCAGTAAATTGCACGGCACAGACGCAGTGACCGTGGCGTGGATTCAAACAAAGGGGAGGGAGCCAGCATTTTTTTTAACCATCTCCCCGTTTGAAAAATCTATTTAATAAATTGACCCCAGATTGGGGACGTAACAGGGATTAAACTGATGAGAAGAGAGAACTACAGAAAATACCACTCATATCGGATGGGGCAGTAAATTGCACGGCACAGACGCAGTGACCGTGGATTCAAACAAAGGGGAGGGAGCCAGCGTTTTTTTAACCATCTCCCTGTTCGAAAAATCTATTCAATTCACCTTTCGGGGACCCTTGGTGTTGTACGTGGCTGGGTGGAGGAAGAAACCTTCAATGACATCAACGGGACATGGCTAGCTTGGTATCCAACCTTAAACAAATGGGAAGTTTGCGGTTGGGCAAATGGACTGTTTGCGGTTGTTTGCGGTGCATTAAAAGCGGAGTTTGGTCTGTCAATGTCTGTGAAGCGGGCGTAACCCTTACACTACCTGATCGATACAACATCATACCTGATCGTATACACACACTGGATGTTTTAAACCACGCTGTTCAAAAAAAAATTGGATTGTTAGGTGATTTATGCCCTTTATGGATTAAAATCCAACTCTGCGTCAACTACAGAATTTTCCATAGGAGTTTTGCCATGGATCCCCCTCTGGCATGCCACAGTCCAGGTGTTAGTCCCCTTGAAACAACTTTTCCATCACTACTGTGGCTAGAAAGAGTCCCTGTGGGTTTTAAAATTCGGCTGCCTATTGAAGTCTATGGCGCTTTGCCCGGTTCGTCCGTTCGCGAACATTTGCAGAAATTCGCGTTCGGTGTTCGCGAACGGAAAATTTTATGTTCGCGACATCACTATATCCAACATGTGGATGGTCTGCGGGCAGCAGAGTTTTTTCTCTCTGCCAGCAGCCTGTCCCGGGATTTTTCTTCATTTTTATTACAACTCCTCAAATTTGTGCTCACGAGGAATTTCTTTTCCTTTAATGGGTCCTTTTTCCTACAGCTCCAGGGGACAGCAATGGGGGCGGCGTGTGCGCCCGCGTACGCAAATTTGTTCCTGGGGCTGTGGTAGAGGGACCTTTTCCTGTCAGACAGACACGTCATCATGGACCGTGGCATTTTATGGGCGCGGTACATAGATGACGTTTTCTTGATCTGGCAGGGAACTGAAGAGCAACTCCATGATTTCTTTAAATTACTCAACACCAACTCCAGAAATATCAAATTGACCTACATGTATCACAAACAGAGGGTTGATTTTCTGGATGTATCTGTGTTCAGGGATGTTGGCGGCCATCTCAGGACTGACGTTTTCCGCAAGGAGACGGCTGTCAATGCTTATCTGCATGCAACTTCTTTGCATCCTAAAAGCACCATTTCTGCCATCCCTGTTGGCAAATTTCTACGCATTCGTCGGATATGTTCCGACGATGTGACTTTTGAAAGACAGGCCAGTGATCTGAAGAACCGGTTCCTCAGGAGAGGCTACAGCCATCGGTCTATTAAAAAGGCCTATTGGCGGGCTAAGACCCAGGATCAGCTCCAACTCTTACAAACCAAAAGAGATAGGGTATCTGATAAAAAAAAACTGATTTATAAGTACGTACCATTCACACTGGGATGAAGTGAGGAAGTGTCTGGCCTCACACTGGCCCATTTTACTAACGGACCCTGTCTTGGAAAAACTCCTGTCTACACGACCCCTTGTCACGGTGCGAAGGGCTAGCACCCTAGGAGATAATCTGGTTAGAGGCTATTTACAACCAGTATCTCCTCAACTCTGTGTCGGACAAGGTAGTCCAAAGACTGGATTCAGACCCTGTGGCAAATGTTCCGCATGTCCTAATATGGAGCGATCCTTTGACTTTATGGACTCCTCCGGAACCAGGTCCTTTAAGATCCATCAGTCCCTTACATGCTCCAGCACGCGGGTGGTATATTATGCCCTATGCCCATGCCCCAAGATATATGTGGGCTTGATAACACAAGAGCTGAGGGTCCGCGTGCAGGAACATGTAAGGGACATTCTGAATGCACAGGAAATAAAGGAGGTTGAGGTCCTCAAACCAATTGCTAGGCACTTTAAGGAATTTCAATCATGTAACCCGAGACTTCTCAAGGTTAGAGGGATTGACTGTATCCAGGTTGACCTACGTGCAGGCAATTTATCCAAGAGGCTAGCCCAAAAGGAGAGCCATTGGATCTGGAGCCTTGGGACTTTACGTCCCAGGGGCCTTAACGACAATCTGGGCTTCTCATCTTTCCTGTAACCGCTGGGCCCACGACTGTGGATCCCACTATTTTTCTTTTAACAGCTTGTTGTTATCAATTGTTATTAATTTTTTTATATTTTGTCTCTCTCTCCTGCACCCCTTTTCTGCAGGACGCCACATTTCCTTGCCTCCCACTGATCCGCTACAACACTGGATTTTCTTCCAGCTTGTTATGTTTCCGTTACCTGAGCTTCTGTTGTATTTTGTTATATGCACGGATACATATAAATTGCGTGCCTGGCACACACCCTCTCTTTTCTTTTCCTTCTCCTTTTTCTTTCCCCCCCCCCCTTCTCCCTTCCCCCCCCCCCTCCCTTCCCCTCCCCCCCTCCTCCCCCCCCCTTTGGTGACTATATATATATATATATACCTAAGGAGGATACAGGCGGCACTCCGCTGTCGGTGATGCAGTGCGCGTGTCCAGGGAAGGTCCGCAGATACTTGTATAGAAAGGACCGGCACTCGCTTTGGTTATAATTTTCAAGTGATTTTAATGGTCACATACACGTGGTAAGTGACGCGTTTCGGCTACTATGAGCCTTTGTCAAACATCAAAACATCAAATGTTTGACAAAGGCTCATAGTAGCCGAAACGCGTCACTTACCACATGTATGTGACCAATAAAATCACTTGAAAATTATAACCAAAGCGAGTGCCGGTCCTTTCTATACATATATATATATACAGTTGCAAGAAAAAGTATGTGAACCCTTTGGAATGATATGGATTTCTGCACAAATTGGTCATAAAATGTGATCTCATCTTCATCTAAGTCACAACAATAGACAATCACAGTCTGCTTAAACTAATAACACACAAAGAATTAAATGTTACCATGTTTTTATTGAACACACCATGTAAACATTCACAGTGCAGGTGGAAAAAGTATGTGAACCCTTGGATTTAATAACTGGTTGAACCTCCTTTGGCAGCAATAACTTCAACCAAACGTTTCCTGTAGTTGCAGATCAGACGTGCACAACGGTCAGGAGTAATTCTTGATCATTCCTCTTTACAGAACTGTTTCAGTTCAGCAATATTCTTGGGATGTCTGGTGTGAATCGCTTTCTTGAGGTCATGCCACAGCATCTCAATCGGGTTGAGGTCAGGACTCTGACTGGGCCACTCCAGAAGGCGTATTTTCTTCTGTTTAAGCCATTCTGTTGTTTATTTACTTTTATGCTTTGGGTTGTTGTCCTGTTGCAACATCAATCTTCTGTTGAGCTTCAGCTGGTGGACAGATGGCCTTAAGTTCTCCTGCAAAATGTCTTGATAAACTTGGGAATTCATTTTTCCTTTGATGATAGCAATCCGTCCAGGCCCTGACGCAGCAAAGCAGCACCCAAACCATGATGCCCCCACCACCATATTTCACAGTTGGGATGAGGTTTTGATGTTGGTGTGCTGTGCCTCTTTTTCTCCACACATAGTGTTGTGTGTTTCTTCCAAACAACTCAACTTTGGTTTCGTCTGTCCACAGAATATTTTCCCAGTACTGCTGTGGAACATCCAGGTGCTCTTGTGCAAACTGTAAACATGCAGCAATGTTTTTTTTGGACAGCAGTGGCTTCCTCTGTGGTATCCTTCCATGAAATCCATTCTTGTTTAGTGTTTTATGTATCGTAGATTCGCTAACAGGGATGTTAGCATATGCCAGAGACTTTTGTAAGTCTTTAGCTGACACTCTAGGATTCTTCTTCACCTTATTGAGCAGTCTGCGCTGTGCTCTTGCAGTCATCTTTACAGGACGGCCACTCCTAGGGAGAGTAGCAGCAGTGCTGAACTTTCACCATTTATAGACAATTTGTCTTACCGTGGACTGATGAACAGCAAGGCTTTTGGAGATACTTTTATAACCCTTTCCAGCTTTATGCAAGTCAACAATTCTTAATCGTAGGTCTTCTGAGAGCTCTTTTGTGCGAGGCATCATTCACATCAGGCAATGCTTCTTGTGAAAAGCAAACCCAGAACTGGTGTGTGTTTTTTATAGGGCAGGGCAGCTGTAACCAACACCTCCAATCTCATCTCATTGATTGGACTCCAGTTGGCTGACACCTCACTCCAATTAGATCTTGGAGATGTCATTAGTCTAGGGGTTCACATACTTTTTCCACCTGCACTGTGAATGTTTACATGGTGTGTTCAATAAAAACATCGTAACATTAAATTCTTTGTGTGTTATTAGTTTAAGCAGACTGTGATTGTCTATTGTTGTGACTTAGATGAAGATGAGATCACATTTTATGACCAATTTGTGCAGAAATCCATATCATTCCAAAGGGTTCATATTATACTTTTTCTTGCAACTGTATACCTATCCTATGGTGTTATCGCTGCACTGTTCATCCTTAGACTGATGTATACAGCGTATACTTTATGTAATTTGCCTCTTGCACTTTGCACTTTATAAATCAATAAACGTCGTTATGTTGGTGCCCTGGTTCTCCTCCTTTTTTGTGATGTGTGCGCGCGTCATCCAGCACCGCCTCCGGCGCCTCGCGCCCGAGCGTCCTTACGCTGCAGCCATCCGATCATGTGACTTTGTCACCTGATGGGGGCGTGCCGGCGGCCGGATGCGTCTGTGCTGGATTCTCGCGCGCCAACCAACATACACACCTGGGGACGAGTGAGTACTTATCTCCTATTGGCTGAGAGAGGCCATAAATATCAGATTCACAGTGATGGCGTTACCCCCTGACAAAGGCACGCCGAAACGCGCGTTGGGGTAGCGCCATCCTGGGTTGTTCAGCACACGGTCCTTTTTAGGTAAGCCTTGGTCTTTGCTATCACCTCCACGGTACTTTGACTTCGGTGTCCCACTACACCGGTCCTCCATTTTTTTGGTTTGTTGCTTACTTTTTATTTCTGCATTTGCTATACAAACCATGCTCTATCGTCGTGTGGGGTCCCTTGCTGACTATTGACTCACCTATGCACTTTAACCTGTACTTGGTTCATGGGTTGGTCATTGTACCGAGTATTCTTCTATGATCCATATGTAATGTTGTATTATTGACCTGTGTGTTTACCCCAGGGTGGCGCTTGTTCTCTTCTTTCCTCTGCCCTTACTGGCTTTGTTAATGGCATCACATTTACTGGCTTCTTTATTTATGTATTTTTAATCATGTCTTAATAAAATATATATTTTTATTCTTTGGTACTATGAGCTCTACTTTCTTGTTTTTCTGCTATTGTACTCGGGAGCTTGTACCGAGTTACCCATTACGGGTGCCCTCTGTGGTCATATTGGGTGGGCACTGTCCTTCCCCCTCCCTTGGGACACCCTGGGTCGTTTTTGTCTTTCTCATTATTGCCACAGGATGTATATAACAGGGATATGTCTCAGTCAGGCAGCATTACACACATGGACGAACGGTGTGATGATGATGATGTTGTACCCGCTGCTGTTTACTTTGCTGAGTTGTCAGATACAAGTGAAGCGGTTGATGATGACGATGTGTCCGTGGATGTCACATGGGTGCCCGCTCAAAGAGGAACAGGTGGAAAGTTCTGATAGGGAGACAGAGAGTAGGAGGAGACGAGTTGGAAGCAGGGGGAGGTCGTCGCAAGAAGCTAGTGGCACAGTCAGATAGCATGCATCGGCACCCGGGGTCAGCCAGACAGCACGTCAATCAACGCATGCTGTTGCCACCACCAGAATGCCGTCATTGCAGAGCTCAGCAGTGTGGCATTTTTTTTGTGTGTCTGACAACAGCGATGCCATTTGCAACCTGTGCCAAAAGAAACTGAGTCGCGGGAAGTCCAACACCCACCTAGGTACAACTGCTTTGCGAAGGCACATGATCGCACATCACAAACGCCTATGGGATCAACACATGAGTACAAGCAGCACACAAACTCAAAGTCGCCATCCTCCTCCTGGTCCAGCATCTTCAGCCACGTCAACCACTCCTGTCCTCCTTGCCCCCTCTCAACCATCCGCCACTCCGTCTCTTGCCTTGAGCAGTTCCTGCTCATCTGCCCACAGTCAGGTGTCTGTCAAGGACATGTTTGAGCGTAAGAAGCCAATGTCACAAAGTCACCCCCTTGCCCGGCGTCTGACAGCTGGCTTGTCTGAACTCTTAGACCACCAGCTTTTACCATACAAGCTGGTGGAGTCTGAGGCCTTCAAAAAAATTTTAGCTATTGGGACACCGCAGTGGAAGGTACCCGGCCGAAATTTCTTTGTACAAATGGCAATCCCCAAACTGTACTCGATTGTGCAAAAGGAAGTAATGGCATGTCTGGCACACAGTGTTGGGGCAAGGGTCCATCTAACCACTGATACCTGGTCTGCAAAGCACAGTCAGGGCAGGTATATCACCCACACTGCGCATTGGGTAAACCTGCTGATGGCTGCCAAGCATGTAATGCGTGGCTCTGCAGAGGAGTTGGTGACACCGCCACGACTTGCAGGCAGGCCTGCTGCCACCTCCTCTACTCCTCCTACTCCATCCTCTTCCATAACCTCCTCGGTTGAGTCCTCTTCTGCTGCTGCATCTTGCTCCACATCAACGGCACCCCCCCAGCTCCCCAGGGGCTATTCCACATCCCGGATACGACAGTGTCACGCCGTCTTGGGGTTAACTTGCCTGAAAGCAGAGAGTCACACCGGACCAGCACTCCTGTCCACCCTGAACGCACAGGTGGATCAGTGGCTGACTCTGCACCAACTAGAGATCGGCAAAGTGGTGTGTGACAACGGAAGCAATTTGTTGGCGGCATTGAATTTGGGCAAGTTGACACATGTGCCGTGCATGGCACATGTGTGTAATCTGATCATACAACACTTTGTGCATAAGTAGCCAGGCTTACAGGACGTTCTGAAGCAGGCCAGGAAGGTGTGTGGCCATTTCAGACGTTCCTACACGACCATGGCGCACTTTTCAGATATCCAGCGGCGAAACAACATGCCAGTGAGGCGCTTGATTTGCGACAGGCCAACACGTTGGAATTCAACACTCCTAATGTTCGACCACCTGCTCCAACAAGAAAAAGCTGTCAACGAGTATTTGTATGACCGGGGTGCTAGGACAGCCTCTGCGGAGCTGGGAATTTTTTTGCCACGTTACTGGACGCTCATGCGCAATGCCTGTAGGCTCATGATTCCTTTTGAGGAGGTGACAAAGCTAGTCAGTCGCACCGAAGGCACCATCAGCGATATCATCCCTTTTGTTTTCTTCCTGGAGCGTGCCCTGAGAAGAGTGCTGGATCAGGCCATAGATGAGCGTGAAGAGGAAGAGTTGTGGTCACCATCACAACCAGAAACAGCCTTATCAGCATCACTTGCTGGACCTGCGGCAACGCTGGAAGAGGAGTGTGAGGAAGAGGAGTCAGAGGAGGAATATGGCTTTGAGGAGGAGGAGGAAGACCAGCCACAACAGACATCCCAGGGTGCTCGTTGTCATCTATCTGGTACCCGTGGTGTTGTACGTGGCTGGGGGGAAGAACATACCTTCAGTGAGATCACTGAGGACGAGGAACGGGACATGAGTAGCTCGGCATCCAACCTTGTGCAAATGGGGTCTTTCATAATGTCGTGCCTGTTGAGGGACCCTCGTATAAAAAGGCTGAAGGAGAACGACCTGTACTGGTGGACACGCTACTAGACCCGCGGTATAAGCAGAAAGTGCCTAAAATGTTACCGAATTACCGGAAGTCGGAAAGGATGCAGCAGTTCCGAAATAAATTAGGCTGCAACATTTCCTAATTTTTCAGGCATGTGTACATGCCTAATGTTTCTGGCCTCTGGTGCTGCACTGTGGCTTCAAAAAACAAACAAAAATAAAGGCACATACATGTGTCAATTCCCCTTCGTGATTGTTACCTTGTTGTGGTGAAGGGGCTTGCGTATCACAATGAAGCGACCACCTCTATGAGTGTGTTGGCAATGGCAATGTTGGAACACCGCAGATGATAAGGTCGTTGCTTCATTGTGAACAGACCAAAAGCGATCGGCTGGATAATTTTGCATAGAAAAAACATAAATTTTCTTTGTGATCATCTAAGGTGATCATTAAAGCCTACTAGGCCAACAATGGGCCCACACTGCAGAATCATTGTTTTATGGGTCACTTAGCTTTCACTGAACTACCTCAGCACGACCATAGGCTTTGAAAAATCCCCATCGCCTGCAATCTCTCAAACGTGCGCACAAGCACAGTCATCACTACACCAAGATTGACGCATAGAGGTATAAAATTTATGTCATGAGTGTGTCAACTATATTGACAACTCTTTGCGGTTGTCTAAAATCTATTCCATACACGTCCCCTGATAGGGGACGTAACAGGGATTAAACTTTTAGGAATAGTACTACTTAACATACCTTATAATAATAATAATAATACTAGTGGACGTAACAGGGATTAAACTGATAGGAATAGTACTACTTAACACACCGCTCCTATCTGGTGGCACAGTAGATTGCACGCGCAGTGCCCCAAATTGGACGTAGGAGGACCGACAAAGCATCTTTTTCCATCTCCCGGTTCCTTAAATTGATTCCATATACACGTCCCCTGATAGGAGACGTAACAGGGATTAAACTGATAGGAATAGTACTACTTAACACACCTTATAATAACGCAGAGAGAGGCAATGCAGAGAAAGGAGTCTGAAGAAGAGGAGTCAGAGGAGGAAGGTGGCTTTGAGGAGGTGGATGACCAACCACAGCAGGCGTCCCAGGGGGCTTGTTGTCACCTTTTGGGGACCCGTGGCTGGGTGGAGGAAGAGACCTTCAATGACGTCAGTGAGGACAAGGAATGGGACATGGCTAGCTTGGTATCCAACCTTGTGCAAATGGGGAGTTTGCAGTTGTGCAAATGGACTGTTTCGCGGTTGTTTGCGGTGCGTTAAACGGGGAGTTTGGTGTCACGGCTGAGGATGGGGGAAATCCTCAGCCGTGTGAGTCCGGTGATGTTATGGCTGCTTGGCCATGAAGACAGGATTAGGGAGCAGGTCACCTCCTAAAAGCATCCCTAACCTGACCCAAACTCCTAGCTACATGAGCCAACCTTGATGGTAGGAGGGCTCATGCTCCGGAACCTGGAAGTCCCTGCTAGCCCTCAAGATGGCCCTAAACTAGGAGCTGAGTAAGACAACCCACTCCTCCTAGACACGGAGGAGCAGGAGTCTCAACGGCCAAGCTGCTGGGAAAGGGGAGACATAAACAGCTCTATGGATATGGCAGGTGAACAAAGAGTTCCACCTACCTGCCACAGCCTTGCTGACTGGATCCCTGTGTAAGCAGGGTGCAGATCACAAACGCATCCCCACACAGGGACCCAGATCCATAGCTGCACAAAATCACATGTAAAACATCACACGGACATCACACATAACTAGAAATAACTTAATGAGACATTATGGTTATGACCACAGGGGTGGCTCTTACTGGCAGGTAATAAAGACATGAGGCTGCTCTCAGCTAAGCATGGCTGAAGCAACCTGCAGGCCTGCAAAAGCTGTGAGGCTTTATAGGCCAAGAAGCCACACCCCACAGTCGGACACACCCAGTGCACACACACACTAGGAAGGAGATTAACCCTTCCAACACCAGGGAAGGGAAAACACCACTTAAAGGGGACGTGCACACAAAAACATACCACACGGTGCACACAACACACACACCTAACAAAATGTTGCTAGGTGTGACCGCATGCCAGGGCAGCAAGCTACCTAGCGACGCTCAGGCTGCTCTGCTGCTAAACACAACACTGGTTGCCCGCGGCAACCACAAGTGAGGCCACAGAAAAGCGACCCTCACCCGTGGTTGAACGCCCATACAAAACCGCAGGCAACCGCATGCGGTAAAGGAGTCACGGTCATGGGCATGGCCGTGACATTTGGTCTGTCACTGTGAAGCGGGCGGAACCCTTACACTACCTGATCGATACAACATCATACCTGATGTTTTAAAGCACGTTATTCCAAACAATTTAGGAATGTTATGTGATTTATGCCCTTTATGGATTAAAACCAGACTCTGTGTCAACTATGTAATTTTCCATGGGAGTTTTGCCATGGATCCTCCTCCGGCATGCCAAAGTCCAGGTGTTAGTCCCCTTGAAACAACTTTTCCATCACTACTGTGGCCAGAAAGAGTCCCTGTGGGTTTTAAAATTTGCCTGCCTATTGAAGTCTATGGTGGTTCGCCTGTTCGCGAACATTTGCGGAAATCCGCGTTTGCCATTCGCGAACGGAAAATTTTATGTTCGCGACATCTCTAGTCTAGATTATGGATAAGTAAAATGTCAGAAAGAAATCCTAAATACTGATGTATATTGGAGAGGTTAAAAAGGTCATGTGAATGTATTATTAGTTATTTAGAATTAATGTTTGAAATTGTTATGTGGTACAACAGTGCCATCTAGAGGTGGATGGATAGTAGTATGTCATTTTCACCAGTATTTCGGGGGTTAAAATGACATCATTATTATCTGCATACAAATACACCCACCTTGTCTGATTGGAGATCCCTAATCTCGAAGGGGATGAGTTTCCTAGATAACATGGGGTATAAAGTATGCATGTAAAAGGTTAGACAGGATCTACAGTCTTCAACTGAAACAACTGCAACTAACAACTTACTTCAACAACAAAAAGAAACTTGGATAAATTTTTGTCTACTGGAAGAGTTTTGAGAACTGATCACACCCGAAACCCTGTTCATCCTTGACCCGGTAACGTATATTTGTATTTACTGATTGTGGTATTAATAAGATATTCCTCTCGGCATATAGTCAAGAGTCCCCATACTGAGGGAACATATAGTGTTAAACACCGCCCTAATGCTAGTTGTCCTCTTAGCAAAGATGCATATTGCTAATGGGAGATTGGACATTATCTGAGTAGAGGAAAAACCTTTGGGAAATTATATTTCCATAGTATGATTGCCGAGTGGGATATAATATCATATTAATATCATATATATATTTTTGATTGGTCATAAGGAGACAGTGGAGCAGTTATGCTTCCAGTATTAATCCGTGTTTCTCCTTTTTATATTCAATTGTGTTTGATATATATTTCATTAGTCTTCGGATAATTTTAGCTAGTGAGAAAGCAATAGTGGGCTACACCACCATCTAGTGGTGGTTTGTTGGTACTGAGTCAATTTGTCTATCCATTGATCTTATGTCTGTTTTATATTGGATTTAACTCATTTGTAAATATATTTTATATTTTGCATAATTGCCCCTTTGTTTTCATTTATTGCATAAATTTAATTTAGAGTCTCAAGATAAAATAAAAGGTGTTTTTATGTCCGCCTAGTGGATTTCCTGACTGATTTCCATATTGTATTGACATTTTATCTCTTATATAAAATATTTATATTTTATATAAAAGATATAGTTTGACAGGGGGTAAACTTGAATTTGAAAAAATTTTAGCACAAGGCCGCTACATAAAAAAATGTGAAAAAAGTGAAAGGGTCTGAAGACTTCCCGAATGCATTATGTATGCCAAATGTTGGCATGAACCTAGTATTATTTATAGATCACATCTTAAATGTAATGCTTCACAAATAGGCATAGAAAAAGAAATTATTGGATTAGTAATGCTTACATTTTCCGAAGAGTGTAGGGGGCATTCTTTATCAAAGAATAGTGCTTGTTTTTCTATTGTATCACATGTTTTTTTTACATAACCCTATGGCTCTTCCATATATGTTCAAGGTGACATTTTGTAGCAAACTGCATCTCATAATTTTCAGGTCACCTCATAAGACTTGTTCTCTTGTACGTTATTTAGGTTTGCTCGGAAATTAAAATCTTTCTTACAGTCCCCTCAAGCAGAATACTGTTAATGTTGAGCGGAGTTATGTTATATAACATGCATGTAGAGCTGAATGTAGCCACCACTGGTAATAAAAGAGTAACTGGGGCTTGTTCTAATGGCAGGCAGCAAAATTAAAAAGAATACACTAGGACATGTCTGCAATTAAACACAGCCTCCAGGAAACTGTACCTTTTAAATAACACATTTTAGTTTTCTGTTTTTAATTTTCTATCTTTCTGTTTTTTATTTCTCCTGCTATTCTCCACCTTATTCTTATTTTCCTTGTCTAAAAAATATTGTATTGTTTTGGACACCGACTGCAGATTGGTGAATATGACAATTGCAATTGCAAAAAAAATATGAACAATTAAAGAGGCTGCTCCCTCAGAACAATCTTCTGTTCTGATGGGGCAGCCTGTGGATGTCATAGAGGGACCCCTTTGAACCAGAGTGGAGAGCAGTGGACTCCTCTGAATGGCTGGCGTCTAATCTTACATTTCCTCTGCAGTGGTCACTGTCTGTCTTGGGACAATTAAAGAGGCTACTCCATCAGAATTTGATCAGTTGTTGGTTTTGGTTCATAATAGCTAATGGGAATCAATGACCAAACACTGTGTGAAAGCGGCCTTAGATCCATACTTTACCAACACGGTGGCTCTCAGATAGAGGGAATCTGTCATCAGTATTGTTCAGTCCTATCTAAGGGTAGTATAAACTCGTGACAGATCTCGTTAGCAAAACACAGAGTAACTTTCTTTAATTGACTCAACCATTTTGCTATAATCTTACATTCAACAGCTCCAGCTGATCGATACATAGTGATGATTGCAATAGGAAAAAACAATTACCACCAAAGGGCAGCAGCATCTGGTTCTGGGTACATGGTGGGTGACGCTCTGCATTGAAATACTGTATACTATGCTGCAAGCTCATTTCTTCATATTATGTTGACCTGCACTCGCCCATTGAAGACTTTATATTGGAGCTGCTTCTCATGTTTCATTACCCTGTTGGGGTCTAAGGTGGAGGCTATTGCCTGGTTACTGTGCATGTCTCTTACCAGTTGTTAAAGTCCTTCATATATATATTTTTTTATGCTTAGTTTTTCTCATTATGGTTTGCTATATACCCATCTTTGGCAATTTAAATGTACTGTATAATTGTATTACAATGGCATTTTTTACTCTTGGCGATTTTTATAAATATGCAGTACCTGGCATTTGCAGCAGCCCACATGGGAAGTGCAGTGGTGGAGAGGAATTGTGGTACTAGTGGTGACTGTGATTCTGCTCCAGCATTCCCTGGGCTATGTGCAGTGAAAAGGGGGGTGTTAGCCTTTGTTCCCCTGGGGTGAAGGACACCTTCCCCTGATAAAGGTGTCCTGCCTGATGGAAGGTGGTGTTCCCTTGGTGTTGTTCCCTTGGTGTTGTATGTTGAGTGGTAGTGCAAGGCAGGAAATGTGAAAGAAGATGCAAAATTAAGAGAAATTAGGTAGTGCAGTGCAGTTTAACAAAGAGTCAACTTGTACTGAAGTATCAGCAGCTTTCACATACATTCAGACAAATGCAGGCACAGTTCTTGAATAGAGTTGAGCAGACACCTGGATGTTCGGGCTCGACGGGTTCAGCCGAACTTCACAAAAAAGTTCGAGTTCGGGACCCTAACTTGACCCCGAACCCAAACCCCATTGAAATCAATAGGGACCCGGACTTTGGAGCACTAAAATGGCTGTAAAAAAGTCATGGAAAGGGCTAGAGGGATGCAAATGGAAGCAAAATGTGGTTAAAAAGGGCAAGGCAAGTGCTCTGCAAACAAATGTGGATAGGGAAATGACTTAAAATAACATAAAATACGTAAAAATAAAAACTAATAATTTTGATCTTGGAGGACGAGGTCCATATGGAGTAGGAGGTTGAGGAGGCGGTGGATGTGGCGGTGTAGGTGGAAGCGGCGGTGACGGAGGAGGTAGCCTACACTGCTTTTTGGTTTTAAAATTTATTTTTAAAATTAGGGTACACCCCAAAACATTGGGAAATATAACCTGTGATAACCCCCTCCAGTCATGCTAAACACACGTTCAGACAATACACTGGCTGCAGGGCAGGCCAGAACCTCCAAGGGGTAAAGGGCAAGCTCAGGCCATGTGCCCAATTTATAGACCCAGAAGTTGCAGGGGCTGACCTCTGTCAGTCAGTTCGTGTAGGCATGTGCACACTTACTGCCCCACCATGTCGCATGTCCCCGTGATGTTCACGATCCAATTTGATATCTGCTCTATCAACTTTCGATGTTCTTTTATGCGCCTACCATGGTGATCACGGGTGGCGGGGAATCAGGGTTCCAGGCCAGAGGGGAAGCGTGAGAAAGAGAGACCACATCAAAGAGAGGATTCATTTTTTTAATTTAAAATTATGGAGTTGAAATATGGGAGAAATTATTAAAGCATAAAAGTTAAAGGGATTATGTCACCAGGTTTCACCCCTGTCAGCTAAACATATGCTGATGTTCAGGGCCTCATCAGGATTCCTAATGTGCGCTTCTAAATGTGATCCGTAGCCTTATTTTGCTAAAAAACTGGTTTTACTAACCTGTCACTCAAAGAAATAAGGTGCCCAAGGGGATGTCAAGGGATGCAAGGTGCCGGCCGCACCCACCGGCGTTCGTGCCCAGCGCCGCCTTTCCAGACTTCTGCACCGCCTCCTAATCCTCTGTGCCGCCTCTCGCTCTCCCTCCCTCCCCCCTCCTCCTGCTGTAAGATATTGCGCGTGCGCACAGGGCTCTGAGAGGCTGGCGCCACAGTGCAGGTCATACCTGGGTTGAGCGAAGTGCCGAAGCATGCGCACTTTGCTTTAAGAAGCCAAATCGAGAAGTCCGCACGGGCGCATCAGGCAGAGCCCTGTGCGCACGCGCGAGATCTCACAGCAGGAGAAGGGAGGAGGGAGGAGGGGGGATGGAGGGAGAGCGAGAGGCGGCACAGAGGATTAGGAGGCAGTGCAGAAGTCTGGAAAGGCGGCGCTGGGCACGAACGGCGGTGGGTGCGGCCGGCACCTTGCATCCCTTGACATCCCCTTGGGCACCTTATTTCTTTGAGTGACAGGTTAGTAAAACCAGTTTTTTAGCAAAATAAGGCTACGGATCACATTTAGAAGCCCACATTAGGAATCCTGATGAGGCCCTGAACATCAGCATATGTTTAGCTGACAGGGGTGAAACCTGGTGACAGAATCCCTTTAAGCATTGAATGAAAGGATGTGGCGCGCATTAATTACTGAATAATTTATAAAATTTTATTCCCTGTCACCTATGCATAGCAGGTGTTTATTCACATCTAAAATTGTATAATGTCAACCCAAGAATGTAACAGAAAAATTATTGAAATTTATTAAGCTATCAACTAGGTAGAGGAGGGGTATATTACACCCAAAAATTAGTGAATTTCCCCAAAAAATTTAACAGACAATTTTTTTTCCACCTATCTACTTGGTATAGCAGTGGTACATCACACCCAAAAATCGGTGAATTTCACCAGAAAATGTAACTTACAATTTTTTTTATTTTTTTTTACCGGTCTAATAGGTATAGCAGTGGTACATCACAACCAAAAATTGGTTAATTTCACCCGAAAATGTATATGACAATTTTTTTTTTTTACCGGCCTACTAGGTATAGCAGTGGTACTATATATCCAAAAATTGGTTAATTTCACCCTAAAATGTAAATTACATTTTTTAAATTTTTTAAACCTGTCTACTTAGTATAGCAGTGGTACTATGCACTCAAAAATTGCTGAATTTCACCAGAAAATGTAACTGACAAAGTAGTGAAATGATATAAAATAAAATACATAGAAATAAAAAAAAAATATTGATTTGTGAGGTGGAGTTCCATATGGAGTAGGAGTTTGAGGAGGTGGTGGACATAGTGGTGTAGGTGGAATCGGCGGTGGAGGAGGACGAGGTAGCCAACACAGGTTTTTGGTTTTAATATATATATTTTTTTAATTAGGGTACACTCTAAAAGAGTGTGAAATATCCAAAATACAAGAATGAGCAATTGCGCTGCAGTATAACAATGGCTGTTTAGTGCCGGTATACATGTCTGTTCTGCACAAGGTACAGACAAGTCTTGTGGGATCCATGCCTGGTTCATTTTAATGAACGTGAGCTTGTCCACATTGGCTGTGGACAGGCGGCTGTGCTTGTCTGTGATGACACCCCCTGCCATGCTAAACACACGTTCAGATAATACACTGGCTGCAGGGCAGGCCAGCACCTCCAAGGCGTAATGGGCAAGCTCAGGCCATGTGCCCAATTTGGAGACCCAGAAGTTGAAGGGGGCAGACCCGTCATTCAGTACGTGTGGGCGTGTGCACACATACTGCTCCACGCTGTTGGTGAAATGTTGCCTCCTGCTAAGACGTTCCATATCAGCTGGTGGTGCTGGTTGTTGTGGCGTGCTGACAAAGCTTTTCCACATTTCGGCCATGCTAACCCTGCCTTCTGAGGTTCTGGCGGTGCCCCAGCTGAGTTGGCAACCTCTTCCTCGTCCTCTGCCTTTGCCTTGTGCTTCCACTGTGCCCCCGCTGTCAGGTGGGAATGCCACCAACAGCGCGTCTACCAGCGTACGCTTGTACTCGGACATCTTACGATCACGCTCCAGTGACGGAATTAAGGACGATACATTGTCCTTGCAATGGGGATCCAGCAGCGTGGCCACCCAGTAATCAGCACAAGTTAGAATGTGGGCAACTCGGCGGTCATTGCGGAGACACTGCAGCATGTAATCGCTCATGTGTGCCAGGCTGCCCAGAGGCAACGAAAAGCTGTCCTCTTTGTCCTTTGTATCCCCCCATCCACGCACCAGTGATGGCCATGAGATGGTCTGGGTGCCACCCTGCTGTGAACATGGTTCCTCCTCCTCCATCTCCTCCTCCTCCACCTCGTCATCCTCCAGAACTGTGCCCTGGCTGGACAATTGTGTACCTGGCATTTGTGGGTGCAGGAACCCACCCTCGGAGCCACTTGGGAATGACTGGCCGGAAACCCTACGAAATTATCCCTCTTCCTCCTGTGCCACATACTCTTCCATCATCGCCAGGAGCGTTTTTTCAAGGAGGCATAGAAGTGGGATAGTAACGCTGAGAACAGCGTTATCGGCACTGGCCATGTTGGTGGAGTACTCGAAACAGCGCAACAAGGAACACAGGTCTCGCATGGAGGCCCAGTCATTGGTGGTGAAGTGGTGCTGTTCCACCGAGCGACTCACCCGTGCGTGCTGCAGCTGAAACTCCACTATCGCCTACTGCTGCTCGCACAGTCTGGCCAGCATGTGCAAGGTGGAGTTCCACCCATGGGCACGTCGCATATGAGGGGGTGAGCGGGAAGGTACGCTGCAGCGCTGACAGGCGAGCAGCAGCAGGGTGAGAACGCCGAAAACGTGCACAGACGGCCCGCACTTTATGCAGCAGCTCTGACATATCCGGGTAATTTTTAAGGAATCTCTGCATCACCAAATTCAGCACATGCGCCAGGCAAGGGATGTGCATCAAACCGGCTAGTCCCAGAGCTGCTACGAGATTTCGCCCATTATCGCACACCACCAGGCCGGGCTTGAGGCTGACTGGCACAAACCACTCATCGGTCTGTTGTTCAAGGCCCGTCCACAGCTCCTGTGTGGAGTGGGGTTTTGTCCCCCAAACAGATAAGTTTTAAAACTGCCTGCTGTCGTTTACCCCTGGCTGGGCTGAAGTTGGTGGTGAAGGTGTTACGCTGACCGGATGAGGAGCCGGTAGAGGATGAGGAAGCGGAGTAGGAGGAGGAAGCAGCAGAAGGCACACTGAAGCGCCCTGCAATCCTCGGTGGAGGAAGGACATACGCCAAACTGCTATCCGCCTCAGGCCCAGCCGCCACTGCATTTACCCAGTGTGCTGTTATGGAGATATAACATCCCTGACCGTGCTTACTGGTCCACGTATCCGTAGTCAGGTGCACCTTACCACAGATGGCGTTGCGCAGTGCACACCTGATTTTGTCCCCTACTTGGTTGTGCAGGGAAGGGATGGCTCACCTTGAAAAGTAGTGGTGGCTGGGCACGACGTACTGTGGGACAGCCACCACCATAAGGCCTTTAAAACTATCCGTCTCCACCAGACGGAATGACAGCATTTCAAGGGCCAGTAATTTAGAAATTCTGGCATTCAGGGCTAGGGATCGCGGGTGGGTAGGTGGGTACTTCCTCTTCCTTTCCAGCATTTGGGAGATGGAGAGCTGAACGCTTCCTTGAGACATTGTGGAGATGCTTGGTGACCCAGATATTGGTGTTGCTGGCAGATCCTCTGTTTGCGGGGTGGCAGGTGGCACTGTCACTCCAGAGGTGGATGACTTGGGGCTCAGACTGGTTGTCTGATTTGCAAGGGGGTGAGGTGAAAGACTGATGGACATCAACTGCAGGTGCCAACTGTGGTCTTTTATCAGGAGACTGGGTGGGAGACAATGTGAAGGAAATGGATCCACTGTCAGCAACCCAATCTACTATCGCCTGTACTTGTTCAGGCCTCACCATTCGTAGAGCCGCATTAGGCCTGACCAAATAACGCTGCAGGTTCTGTCGCCTACTCGCACCTGAGGAAGGTGTTTCACTTGTGCGTGTAGCTGGCACAGATCGACCACGTCCTCTCCCTGCAACAGGAGCTCCACCAGCAGCACCACGACCTGGGCCACGTCTCTTATTTGACGCTCTCCTCATATTTCTCAAATTTAGAATCTTGCCCTAAATGGGTGTTTAATTAATAGTAGAATAGAACGACAGTATGTAAAGGGTGTATCTCACACGGCCTGAACCAGACTAGGCCTCAATTAAAGATTTCTTTGCCCAAAATGGCTGCATTTCAAATGCCTGAATCAAACTCCTGTATGTAAAGGGTGTATCTCACACGGCCTGAACCACTGTAGGCCTGAATTAAATATTGGTGCACCAAATGGCGGTATTTCAAATCTCTGACTCTAACCCAAATGTATTAAGGGTGTATCTCACAATGACATATGCAGCAAACGCTGCCAAATAAACTTTTTTTGCCCAAACGGGTGTTTGTTTAATAACTCAATATGGCAGCAGTATATAAGCCAGGAATTTCAAAGTGCTTATGCTGCAAGGCTTGAAATATTGTGTATTTTGCCCCAAAAAGGGTGTTTTATTAATGAAACAATATAAGCCCTGTATATACAGGGTGTATCTCACACGGCCTGACCCAATGTAGGCCTTAATTAAAGATTTCTTTGCCCAAAATGTCTGTATTTCAAATGCCTGAATCAAACCCCTGTATGTAAAGGGTGTATCTCACACGGCCTGAACCACTATAGGCCTGAATTAAATATTGGTTCACCAAATGGCGGTATTTCAAATCTCTGAATCTAACCCAAATGTATTAAGGGTGTATCTCACAATGACATATGCAGCAAAGGCTGCCAAATAAACTTTTTTTTGCCCAAACGGGTGTTTGTTTAATAGTAAATAGTATAACAGGGCACTCAAGAAACCGTGACCATGTGGTTAAATAGTTATGTGCTTTATTTAATAGTAAAATGGATATATTGATAATTGGCACAAATATAGTAAAATACTGTCGGACATTGATCAATATGACAATATAGAACAATACAATCAAGGCAATGCTTAAAAAATTTGACTATATAATCGATAGGATAAAAATATTCGATGACATAGGATAAAAATGCTCGATGGCATAGGATACAAAAATATTCGATGATCCTAATTCCCACAGTCAATGAATTATTCGATCATTCGATCCAATCATGATATGTGTACCTGGGTATCGATATGTTGAGACCAAGCCTTTATATCCCACACTTGATTAAAGCGGCGTCCCGCCGAAACAAAGTAGGTAGCGGCGTCCCGCTACAAAGTTACTTGCAAGTAAAAGTTGATTACCTTATAATCGACCAAAGATTTTCTCCAGACTTTAAATCATTTCCTCTCCTCGAATGTGCCTATATTTATGCAGCACTTGTTATATCGAGAGGTTTATCTTCGACGGCTCTGTAGTTCTGTTTAACGTCACTGCCGAGGCCACTAGGTATCGGCCTTTAGATGAAAATTCCGCAGTGGTATTCTATCAGAGATTTTCGTCGAAAAAAGCGTCCATCTGTAGTCTGCTGAATGGTCGATTTTTGCTGTTTGGGTCTTTCAGTATCAAGATGGGGGGTGTAGCACCAGACGCGTTTCGGGGTCCAACGTATTGCCCCTTCCTCAATGGTATGCATCACCCCTACCAAAACCCCTCTTATATACTGAGTCTTCTATGGTCTCATTGGTCACTCCTTAAACGTCAGATCCTGTTTGTCGATAAACCCAGGTGTCCAAAATTGCTACTCAGACTTGAGCTCAAAATAACTAATCTTAAAGAGATGTTTTATAACTCTTAGCAATATCATACAGTTATACAATTTCACCCACTAACATAGTTTGGGCTTATGTATCTCCTAATGAAAAAACGCACGGTCACCCCATGCGTTTCTAATGCGGTTTCCGTGCGTTTTTTCTTTTTATCTTCTTTTTCCATCTTTTTCATTCAACCCAAAAGATTACCCACCTTACAAACAATATCATGCAATTTAAACATAAGAAATCCTTAAAAATATTTAAAAATATTTCAATTTAATCTTGAAAGATTATTCATAAAAATTTGTAATAAATAATAAATAAGTGAGGAGCACAACATTATATAATTAAACATAATATATAATAATTCTAAAGGGTATAGATAAATACTAAAATATTGTGCATCTAAAACACTATATTTGTAAAATGATAACTTGAGAGATGTATAAAGTGATGACTTGAGAGATGTATAATGATGGTGACCCATGTGTAGAGGAGAAACCGAATGTAATAAAACAAACATGCGGTTTGTCATCGACACATGGATGCCCACTTAACTCATAAAAATCCAAAGAGTTCGAATTCTGCGTTGAGATCCTTGGGTATCAGGGAATCAAATTCAAATATTCTCTTTGTTTCAAGTCTAGACAGTCTCTCTATATGATTGCCTCCTCTCCATTCTTTATATACTTTATCTATCGCAAAAAACTTCATGCCTGAGGGGTCCTGATTGTGACTAATTTTGAAATGGTGTGATAATGAGTGGTTTTCAAATCCCTTCCGTATATTGTTCATGTGTTCTGAAATCCGCTTTTTAAGTGATCTCTTTGTCCTACCAATATATAATCGTTTACATGGACATTCGATAGCGTAAATTACATTTACGGAACTACATGTCAGACAATCTCTAATTAAATGATGATGGTTATTGTTAATGGATATTAATTCATTAGTTCTTTTCTGAAAAGATGTTACCTTGCAGTTACCACAAATGCCACACCTAAAAAAGCCTTGTAGGCCAATCCAATTTAAAATGGTGGGTGTTTGTTTAATAACTCAATATGGCAGCAGTATATAACCCAGGAATTTCAAACGTGCTTATACTGCAAGGCCTGAAATATTGTGTATTTTGACCCAAAAAGGGTGTTTTATTAATGAAAGAATATAAGCCCTGTATATACAGGGTGTATCTCACACGGCCTGACCCACTGTAGGCCTGAATTAAAGATTTCTTTGCCCAAAATGGCTGTATTTCAAATGCCTGAATCAAACCCCTGTATGTAAAGGGTGTATCTCACACGGCCTGAACCACTATAGGCCTGAATTAAATATTGGTTCACCAAATAGCGGTATTTCAAATCTCTGAATCTAACCCAAATGTATTAAAGGTGTATCTCACAATGACATATGCAGCAAAGGCTGCCAAATAAACTTTTTTTTGCCCAAACGGGTGTTTGTTTAATAACTCAATATGGCAGCAGTATATAACCCAGGAATTTCAAACGTGCTTATACTGCAAGGCCTGAAATATTGTGTATTTTGACCCAAAAAGGGTGTTTTATTAATGAAAGAATATAAGCCCTGTATATACAGGGTGTATCTCACACGGCCTGACCCACTGTAGGCCTGAATTAAAGATTTATTTGCCCAAAATGGCTGTATTTCAAATGCCTGAATCAAACCCTTTTATGTAAAGGGTGTATCTCACACGGCCTGAACCACTGTAGGCCTGAATTAAATATTGGTGCACCAAATGGCGGTATTTCAAATCTCTGAATCTAACCCAAATGTATTAAGGGTGTATCTCACAATGACATATGAAGCAAAGGCTGCCAAATAAACTTTTTTTTTGCCCAAACTAGGGTTTGTTTAATAACTCAATATGGCAGCAGTATATAATCCAGGAATTTCAAACGTGCTTATGCTGCAAGGCCTGAAATATTGTGTATTTTGCACCAAAAAGGGTGTTTTATTAATGAAAGAATATAAGCCCTGTATATAGCCATCTTGAAACCGTTATTATTGCCCGTTCTCTCAGGATTTGTCCGGTTATTACGTGGCCATTGTGGACAATTCCTCTTTATGTGCCCGTATTGTAAACACAGAAAGCATAGAATGTTTCCTGTTCTTTCCAATAGCGGGGCCGTGGGGCGAACAGTTGAATGAACCTTTGTGTGCTGTACCCGTTCATCTTGAGATGTATCGTGTACAGGCGCACGCTCCGTCACTTTGACGGATTTCTTATTGAGCAGTGTATCCTGTCTGCACTGCTCAATAATCATAGCAGCATCCGTGAGGGATGGCTCCCTAGCTGCACTCAACTGGATTGCAGTGTCAAGGTATGGGAATTTTTCCACAAACATACGTATCATACCCTGTGGAATTCCGATACCGTGATCTTTTGTAACCCTTCTGTACATTGCTTCAAACCGACTACACATAGACAGAGGTTCGTCATGTATAGTGGGTTTGAACTTGGACGGATATCTGGAGTGACGTCCCAATGGCCGTTGCCAGTCTCATGAGTATGGAGAGACATTCCTCCTTGTCATAAAACTGTCCATTCATGGGTTGCGTCCTCCCCGTTACCTCATACCTTTGGTTTAGGTGTGTAGGTAACCATAACTTGAATAACTCCATGCGATATTCGTGAGCCACTGAATACTTGTTACACTGACCCTCGAAGATATCACATGAAGTAAACGGATCTACACTGGGATCATATTTTGGGATCTCCTTGCAGATCTGTAACAGGAAGTTTATCCTTTCCATACTGGAATGGTTAGGGTAAAAGTCTTTCCGGACGCGTTGGCGGATTGGAAGTGGTAAATGGCCAACCACTTTCCTCTCTCCAATCGTTGTCCTGTTCCTGGGATCGGTTGCTACCCCTATGCTCCCTGGGTGTTTGGGTGAAAGGTAGCGTCCGTTCCACCTGTCCCCTAGTGTCTACTGCGTCGGCTGTTTGATCCGTGGGAGATCTTGGCGCCGTCGCCGCTGTCTCCCCCTGTGCCGTTCCCGAAACACAAACCTGTTTCATTGGCACCATACTGTTAGCACCAGGCCGTGACAGATTCGAGATGACCTGCTGTAAATCCGCAATGGTTTGCGTTTTCGCAGCCAGGTCCTCTCGAAGTTGAACAATCATGCTATCCATAGATACCATATTGTTCCTGAACTGGTTTATCTAAGTGTACAGTCTGAGCAGTTCCTTGTCCATGTCAGAGTAGAAACTCTCCTTGTCCGAGAGTCTAGACTCTAACACGCAAATCTCCCTGCCCCTCTCGACCGTACACTGGGACTTCTCTTGCAGTTGTGTTTGTAATGTGTGTAACTGTTTGATGTTTTCGACACAACAAATGCAGTGAAAGTTTGCCGTGTTAGAAACTTCCTCTGCCTTTGTTGTGCTGTTAAGTGTTTCAAGATGTTCTGGCTTCCAAATGATATCCTCAAAGGTGTGAACCAATTTGGCTAACATTTGGAGCCATTTTTGTTTTTTTTTGAACACACTATGATTAATACAGAGTTTATCATGAGCGTATGCCTGGTCCAATAAAGTGGACCATAGCAGCTCAGTGGATTTGTAAGTGATGGGGATGATGGGGTTGTATGTGCTATGTTTGCTGAGGTGTTGCAGTGTGGCGAAGTTCATACTCACTTTTTGGCGAGAGGTCATCTTCATTGGTGTCGTTGTTGGTTGTACTGTGTTGCTGCGTGGAGGAGGTCCTTCAATATTCGGAACACCTTCTCCCAACCAGCCAGACGACTTCTGTTCGACTTCAATGACGATGGTTCTCTCTTCAGTGGTGTAGGTGATGACTTCTCTCCAGTGGGCGTGTAAGGGAATCAGAAAATATTAATACAGAAAAATCTGAAAAGATTTTAGATTCCCTGCTGTAGAGATTGTTTTGTGTCCAGTTCTGATTGAGAAAGCCGCTCTATCTGTCTGAACCTTCAGGCTATGGACGCTCAGAATCCACTGACCGCGTCCCTCCCACCTGATTAGTTCACAGCGGAAGCGATTTTTCTCCCCAAAACTAAACACAGATACAAACTCTCAGCAGTGGGCCTGGCTCGCCAATGTTAAAGGGACTATTAATTATTGATATTTATGCAAATCTCAATAATTAATATTCATAAATAGGTGGAGATTGTCTAGTGATGACTCCGCCTATTTATGCCTAAATTAACAACAAATCACTAATGATTGCCTTACGCTAATCACTAAACTAGCTGCATGCACCTTACTAACTACCGCTAGTAACCACAAGTTACACAATAGGTATAAATAACACAGTATTTATTAATCCTTACAGAACATAACACACGTAATACACTGATAATACAGTACAACAATACACTACAACTATTGCTGTGGCGCCTTACTACTACAAAGGAATATAAATGTTTATAACTATATATATCTATGTCAAGGGAATAGACATATATAGTTACAGCAGCACACAGCAATATGAGTACACACACTATAACAACACACTAATACGGTTCTGACTACGCTAACGCAGCCCCAAGTCCTCCCCAAAATCTAACTACAATTGCAATAATACACATACATACATACACTTTACCAGCAGCCCACCCAATCCTGACAATATACTATCCCTACGGGGAATAACAAGGGGTTATTACGGATACTGTTGCTGCTGGGGTAAGCAGGGCAGCCGTGACGGGGATAGAGGCACAGGAGCAACACCAGTGTAACAGGAAATATGAGGGATCTACAATCCTGAGGGAACACAGGGGATATTAGGAGTATATGGGGACTCAGGGCAGGAGAAGGTAAGGGTAACCAAGGGATCAGGGGGTGAGGGTATATGAGATACAGGGGAAGGTAAGGGTTATAGAGGGATTAGGGGTATGATTAGTTGAACCAAGGGGATAAGGGGTGTATCAAGGGTCCAGGGGGGGTTCGTTGGTGGTAGTAAGGGTTAACAGGATTGTATTGTATGGGGGGAGTAAGGGTTCGTTGGTGGTAGAGGGAATAACAGGGTTGATTGTATGGGGGGAATAAGGGTTTAACAGGGTTGATTGTATGGGGGGAGTAAGGGTTAATGATATAATGATACTTAGGGTCTTATGCTCGTTGTCCAGGGGGGCTCGTTTGTCCAGGGATGATCCTCTCCGGCTGGGGCTCGTTTCCAAAAGTGCCTCAGCGTAGCGCCGCCGGACTATTTAAGTTTGGCGGCGCTCGCTCCCGAGGCAGCCCGTCCTGTGGCGCGCATGCGTGCCGCCGGCCAGAACACGTGGGCCGGCGCGGTGATATGACGTCACCGCGCCGGCCCGCGCATCCCAGAGCGTGCTTCCAGGCGGAGGGTTCCTTTGATCCTCCGCCTGTAGTGCATCTGCATACCATGCGGCGCGATAATTATCGCGCCGGAGGTGTGCAGATAACAGAGGGAGGGACGTTTGTTTGCCTCTCTATGTTATGTTAACTATCCCCAGCAGCTGGGGATAGTTAAATACCAAAAGGCATCGGATCTCTATTGATCCTATGCCTTTTGAGGTCACCAGAGGCTGGACATAATTGTCCAGCCATCTGGCGACCTTCTCATCCCCTGCAGGGATGGGCACATCTTGTCCTTATATTATATGTGTATGGATGCTTGGGGCACATCCATACTCATATATATATATATACACACCTATCAATCTACTGGGGGGGAGATATATTTATAGGTATATACAGTGGAGGAAATAATTATTTGACCCCTCACTGATTTTGTAAGTTTGTCCAATGACAAAGAAATGAAAAGTCTCAGAACAGTATCATTTCAATGGTAGGTTTATTGTAACAGTGGCAGATAGCACATCAAAAGGAAAATCGAAAAAATAACTTTAAATAAAAGATAGCAACTGATTTGCATTTCATTGAGTGAAATAAGTATTTGAACCCTCTAACAAAAAAAGACTTAATACTTGGTGGAAAAACCCTTGTTTGCAAGCACAGAGGTCAAACGTTTCTTGTAATTGATGACCAAGTTTGCGCACATTTTAGGAGGAATGTTGGTCCACTCCTCTTTGCAGGTCATCTCTAAATCCCTAAGGTTTCGAGGCTGTCTCTGTGCAACTCTGAGCTTGAGCTCCCTCCATAGGTTTTCGATTGGATTAAGGTCCGGAGACTGACTAGGCCACTCCATGACCTTAATGTGCTTCTTCTTGAGCCACTCCTTTGTTGCCTTTGCTGTATGTTTTGGGTCATTGTCGTGCTGGAACACCCATCCACGACCCATTTTCAGTTTCCTGGCAGAGGGAAGGAGGTTGTCGCTCAGGATTTCACGATACATGGCTCCGTACATTTTCCCGTTAATGTGAATAAGTTGTCCTGTGCCCTTAGCAGAAAAACACCCCCAAAGCAAAATGTTTCCACCCCCATGCTTGACGGTGGGGACGGTGTTTTGGGGGTCATAGGCAGCATTTTTCTTCCTCCAAACACAGCGAGTTGAGTTAATGCCAAAGAGCTCTATTTTGGTCTCATCAGACCACAGCACCTTCTCCCAGTCACTCTCTGAATCATTCAGGTGTTCATTGGCAAACTTCAGACGGGCCTGCACATGTGCCTTCCTGAGCAGGGGGACCTTGCGAGCCCTGCAGGATTTTAATCCATTGCGGTGTAATGTGTTTCCAATGGTTTTCTTGGTGACTGTGGTCCCTGCTAATTTGAGGTCATTAACTAACTCCTCCCGTGTAGTTCTAGGATGCTTTTTCACCTTTCTCAGAACCATTGACACCCCACGAGGTGAGATCTTGCGTGGAGCCCCAGAGCGAGGTCGATTGATGGTCATTTTGTGCTCCTTCCATTTTCGAACAATCGCACCAACAGTTGTCACCTTCTCTCCCAGCTTCTTGCTAATGGTTTTGTAGCCCATTCCAGCCTTGTGCAGGTCTACAATTTTGTCTCTGACATCCTTGGACAGCTCTTTGGTCTTTCCCATGTTGGAGAGTTTGGAGTCTGCTTGATTGATTGATTCTGTGGACAGGTGTCTTTTATACAGGTGACTAGTTAAGACAGGTGTCCTTAATGAGGGTGACTAATTGAGTAGAAGTGTCTAACCACTCTGTGGGAGCCAGAACTCTTAATGGTTGGTAGGGGTTCAAATACTTATTTCACTCAATGAAATGCAAATCAGTTGCTATCTTTTATTTAAAGTTATTTTTTCGATTTTCCTTTTGATGTGCTATCTGCCACTGTTACAATAAACCTACCATTGAAATGATACTGTTCTGAGACTTTTCATTTCTTTGTCGTTGGACAAACTTACAAAATCAGTGAGGGGTCAAATAATTATTTCCTCCACTGTATATATTCATGGATGTTTTGGGCACATCCATAAATATACATATACACACACATAAGTAAAACAATAAGCCCCTCAATATACAATACATATATATATCTATATATATATACATAGAGATGTATGCCGTCAAGGGGGCCTACATACATCTCCATGTATACCCACCGGTCCCACCTGGACGGGCCTAGAGCCAAGGGCCAATATACATGTATATATGTCAGGGCATATATACATTTATATTTAAATATAACACTTCCCTCAACAGTTACCCCACACTTGGAACCAGCGGCGTCCCGCTGAAACACGGTGAGTAGCGGCGTCCCGCTACTAAACAACTTGCAAGTGATTTTTACCTTTAAATCGACTGAAACTTCAGCCAGACCTCAGGATATTGTCGCTCCCCAAGTGTGCCTCCGTTGATGCAGCACTGTCTTATCGGGAGGTTCTTTGCTAGTAAGGACTCCACTGGTGGATTTTTCGTCACCACCTGGGCCAATAACTATCGGCCTTCTGTTGGTTAGTCCACGGTAATGCTGTGATGTTGCTTTCGTCGATTGAAACAGCTCACCTTTGGTAAATGGCAGTCGATAATTGGTAGTGGGTCTTTCAGAGCAACAAAAGTGGGGGATGTAGCACCAGATGCGTTTCGGGGTCCTAGCATTCGCCCCTTCCTCAGTGGTATGCATCCCCCTTTCCAAACACCTCTTTCATGGTCTCATTAGTTAATTATCGAACGTCAGATCCGGTATGTCAATTCATTCAGGTGTCCGTAATTATTACCCAATGTCCTCCACAGTGAAAATAATAAAGGAAACTAAAAATGACAGTTTGCCTCCTTTAGCAGTCAGCTACATATTTATAATTTCATACGTTTGTACATAATGCACCCATAAATCTTCTCTAGAAAAAACGCACCTATGCCAATTGCGTTATTGATGCGGCATATGTGCGTTTTTCATTTTTGTATATAGAAGAAGGGGCTCCTCCTTTATCATTGATCCAATAAGTACTATGTCGTTATTAGACATAACAATAGGAATACACATTCTTATTACACTAGAAACGAACAATACCAAGTAAAATTCCCCTTTAGCAATTGGCTACATGTCTAAAATTTCACATACACATATACAATGGGCCCATACGTCTCCTATAGAAAAAACGCACCCGTGTCACCTGCGTTATTGATGCGGCACCCGTGCGTTTTCTCCATTTTTGTCTAAAAAACAGGGCTCCTCCTCTGCCATTGTCCATATTTAACATGACAGTCGACATGGACATTTCAATTGTTCTAAAACCAATCAGTCTTAAGTAGAATACAAATATAGAGTACAATAAAATCAATAAAACTGTCTTGTTTTAAAATCCAGTATAGATCAGGTTAAAATTCATAAAATTATACGAAAATATTGGGTGCTTGAGGGTTGTGTCGAAGTGGGAACCCATATGTGAAGGAGAAACCGAGTCCGGTATGAAACAAAGACCCGGTTAATCATCAACACATGGGTGCCCACTCGGAGTTCATAAAAATCCAAAGAGCTCAAATTCCGCATTGAGGCCCTTGGGTAACAGGGTATAGAGTTCGAAAATCCTTTTGGTTTCGAGCCTAGACATCCTTTCAATGGGGTTACCGCCCCATATTGCCGTTTGTACGGACATTCTATAACATAAATTACGTTTTCAGAGCTACATGTCAAACAATCCTTGATTACATGGCAATGGTTGTTAGTGGTTGATACCAGTTCTTTGGTTCTTTTTTGAAACAACGTTAGTTTGCAATTGCCACAATTGCCACACCTAAAAAAGCCTTGTAGGCCCATCCAACTAGAAATAGTGGATTCCCTCTTTGGCTGTTTCTTAACTGTGGGAGCCAACTTAAGGCCCAAATTAGAGGCTTTTGAAAAAGAAATTTTTGGATTGGGTGGCATTGATGTGCCTACAACCTTGTCTTTCTGCAACAAATGCCAATGTTTTGCTATAATCTGACATACCTTCCTGTAATCATCACTAAAGGGTAAGTAAAGTGCGTATATGTTTTTCTTTCTATACTGAAATTGGCCAGTAAATGCTTTTAGCAGAAATAAATGCTACAGTGAAGTGCGTATATTTTTTTCCTTTTTTGTACTGAAATATGATACTGAACGCTTTAGCCACAAAAAAGTGTACCAGTAAATTGCGTATATGTTTTTCTTTCTGTTCTGTAATAGGTCAGTAAACGCTTTTAGCACCAGTAAAGTGAGTATATATTTTTTTCTTTTTGTACTGAAATAGGACAATGAACGCTTTTGCCACAAATAAGTACACCAGTGAAGTGCGTATGTTTTTCTTTCTGTACTGAAAAAGGCCAGTAAACCCTTTTAGCAGAAATAAATACACCAGTGAAAAACGTATATTTTTTTCATTATTGTACTGCAATAGGACACTAAACTCTTTCACAAATAAATGCAACAGTGAAGTGCATGTAATTTTTTTCCTTTCTGTACTGAACTAGGACACTGAACCCTTTCACTGCATATAACTGCAGAAGTGAAATGTGTATATATTTTTCCTTTTTGTACTGAAATAGGCCAGTAAACTCTTTCACAAATAAATACAACAGTGAAGTGCATATATGTTTTTCTTTATGTACTGAAATAGGCCAGTAAAAGCTTTTAACACATATAACTGCAGAAGTGAAATAGATATATATTTTTTCTTTTTGTACTGAAATAGGCCACTAAACACTTTTGCCACAAATAAGTGCACCAGTGAATTGCGTATATGTTTTTCTTTATGTACTGAAATAGGCCAGTAAACGCTTTCAACACATATAACTGCAGAAGTGAAATAGGTATATATTTTTTCTTTTTTGTTCTGAAATAGGCCACTAAATTCTTTCACAAATAAATATTTATAACAGTGAAGTGTGTATGTTTTTCTTTCAGTATTGAAATAGGCCAATAAACGCTTTCAAATTATATAACTGCAGAAGTGAAATGAGAATATATTTTTCTGTTTTGTACTGAAATAGGACACTGAACGCTTTTGCCACAAAAAAGTTCACCAGTGAAGTGCATTTATTTTTTTCTTTCTCTACTGAAATTAGCCAGTAAACGCTTTTAGCGGAAATAAATGCACCAGTGAAGTGCATATATTTTTTCCTTTTTGTACTGAAATAGGACACTGAATGCTTTTTACACAAATAAGTGTACAAGTGCAGTGCGTTTATGTTTTTCTTTCTGTTCTGAAATAGGCCAGTAAACGCTTTCAACACATATAACTGCAGAAGTGAACTGAGAACATATTTTTCTTTTTGTACTAATATAGGCAACTAAACGCTTTTAGCAGAAATAAATGCACCAGTGAAATGCGTATATTTTTTCCTTTTTGTACTGAAATGGGACACCGAAAGCTTTTGACACAAATAAGTGCACCAATGAAGTGCGTATATTTTTTTCCCTTTTGTACTGAAATAGGACACTGAACCCTTTAACCACATATAACTTCAGAAGGGAAATGCGTATATATTTTTCCTTTTTGTACTTAAATAGGCCACTAAACTCTTTCACAAATAAATAGAACTGTGAAGTGTTTTTATTTAATTTTTTTCTATACTAGAATAAGCCAGTAAATGCTTTTGGCAGAAATACATGCAACAGTGAAGTGCGCATATTTTTTAAATTTTTGTACAAAAATAGGACACTGAACACTTTTGCCACAAATAACTGCACCAGTGAAGTGTGTATATGTTTTTCTTTCTGTACTGATATAGGCCAGTAAACGCTTTTAGCAGAAATATATGCACCAGTGAAGTGTGTACATTTTTTTCTCTTTTGTACTCACATGGGACACTGAACACTTTTGCCACAAATAACTGCACCAGTGAAGTGCATATATGTTTTTCTTTCTGTACTGATATAGGCCAGTAAATGCTTTTAGCAGAAATAAATGCACCAGTGAAGTGCATATATTTTTTTCCTCTTTTGTACTGAAATAGGACACTGAACGCTTTTGCAACAAATAAGTGCACCAGTGAAGTGCATATATGTTTTTCTTTCTGTACTGAAATAGGCCAGTAAACGCTTTTATCAGAAATAAATGCACCAGCGAAGTGCGTATATTATTTTCCTATTTGTACTGAAATAGGACAAATAAGTGCACCAGTAAAGTGAAGTGCGTATATTTTTTCTTTCTGTAATGAAATAGGCCAGCAAATGCTTTCAGCAGTAATAAATGCACAAGTGAAGTGGGTATATTTTTTTCTCCTTTGTACTCAAATAGGACACTGAATGCTTTTTCCACAAATTAGTGCACCAGTGAAGTGCTTATATGTTTTTCTTTCTGTACTTATATAGGCCATTAAACGCTTTTAGCAGAAATAAATTCACCAGTGAAATGCGTATATTTTTTTCCTTTTTGTACTGAAATGGGACACTGAACATTTTTGGCACAAATAAGTGCACCAGTGAAGTGCGTATATATTTTTCCTTTTTTGTACTTAAATGGGCCACTAAAATCTTTCACAAATAAATGCAACAGTGAAGTGCGTATATGTTTTTCTTTCTGTACTTAAATAGGCCAGTAAATTATTTTGGAAGAAATAAATGCACCAGTGAAGTGCGTATATGTTTTTTTTTCTGTACTTAAATAGGCCAGTAAATTATTTTAGAAGAAATAAATGCACCAGTGAAGTGCGTATATTTTTTTCCTTTTTGCACTGAAATAGGACACTGAACGCTTTTGCCACAAATAAGTGCACTAGTGAAGTGCGTATGTTTTTCTTTCTGTACTGAAATAGGCCAGTAAACACTTTTAGCAGAAATAAATGCACCAGTAAAAAAGCGTATATTTTTTTCCTTTTTCTACTAAAATAGGAAACTCAACTCTTTCACAAATAAATGCAACAGTGAAGTGAATAATTTTTTTTTTGCTTTTTGTACTGAACTAGGACACTGAATCCTTTCACCACATACAGTCCTGATCAAAAGTTTAAGAACCCTTGAAAAATGAAAAAAAAAAACATATTTTACATTGTTGAATCTTAACAAGGTTCCAAGTAGAGCTTCAACATGCAACAAGAAGAAATGAGAGTGAGACAAACCATTTTTTGAGCATTCAATTAATTGAAAATAACGATTAAACTGAAACAGGCTGTTTTTCAGCTGATCCAAATTTTAGGACCACATGCCTTTAAAAGGCCAAATCTGTGCAAAGATGTGGATTTATTGTCATTTTCTGTCAGGTAGTCACACGTTGTGATGGCAAAGGCAAAAAAACTCTCCCTTTTTGTACGTGGTCGGGTTGTTGAACTGCATAAGCAGGGTCTCACAGCGTGCCATCGCTGCTGAAGTGGGACGCAGTAAGACAGTCATTTGCAATTTCTTAAATGATCCTGAGGATTATGGAACAAAAAAGTTAAGTAGAGGACCCAAAAAAATTTCATCAGCTCTGAGCCGAAGGATCCAATTGGCTGTCCGTCAAGACACTGGACGAACCTCGACCCAAATTAAGGCCCTTACTGGTGCTGACTGCAGCCCCATAACCATCAGACGGTATCTGAGACTGAAGGGCTTCAAAAACAAAAAAACGTCTTTAAAAACCTAGTTTTCTTGAACACCACAGAACTGCTCGTTTGGACTTTGCAAGAGAGCACCAAACATGGGACATTCAAAGGTTAAAGAAAGTTTTATTCTCTGATGAGAATTTTTTTAACTTTGATGGTCCTGATGGTTTCCAACGTTACTGGCATGACAAGCAGATCCCACCTAAGATGTTTTCTACGCGCCACAGTGGAGGGGGCGCCATAATGGTCTGGGGTGCTTTTTCCTTCAGTGGAACAATGGAGCTTCAGGAAGTGCAGGGGTGTCAAATGGCCACTGGCTATGTCCAGATGTTGCAGAGAGCATTCCTCATGACTGAGGGCCCTCGTCTGTGTGGTAACAACTGGGTTTTTCAACAGGACAACGCTACAGTACACAATTGCAGCGTACTTAAGTTGTGTTTAGAAGTGTTCCTGGGTGATGTAGTGCAATAGACACTAACCTGGTACGGCTGACTCTCTGCAAAGGCAGGTGATGATAGAAAATGTTCGTGACGCCAGTGCCAATTAAACGGTGGCACGCCGTTTGCTGATAGTAGGAATAACTGAGGAACACGTGAGGTTAAAGCAGAACTCCAACTTTAGTAGTCATCATCAATATAGGGACAATAATGGAAACGCAGTTCCTTTGCATACAGTCGATCTTGCAATACGGTTGATGCAGGCAATTCAGTTACAGCAAGGTGATTTCAGAGTGTTTTACTCAGGACTTGCAGTACAGGCCGTTTGCACTCTATTCCTGTCTGATCGTGGAACATAGAAATTCTTCTCCAAGGTCCAATGCCCTGCTCCGGCGTATATCCTTGGGTTTTATTCTATTAAAGTACCTCCTCTGTAGACTTAAGTACCTCTTGCTTTCCTTGACTTGCCTCTGTCCCTCTCAGCTTCCTCAGGCTCTTTAGATGAGGTATTCCTGCTTCTGCATATTGGATCTCAGGAGGGGAACCTTCTCCTTGGATTTGGAACCCGGTTACAGGGACTACAATACCCTCTCCTGGTCCGCAGGCTTCAGGCCTGGACTTGTCTCTGACATAGTCTAAACTCCAGCTTCAGACTACAGGCTGCAGCTTTAGACAGAACTTTAGACTAGACTGACCTTCCCTTCCCTGACTGGGCCTTATATAAACTAGGGCTCCCTAGCTCCCTCTAGTGACTAAGAGCTGGAATGACACCCCTAGCAGGCCTGTACATGCAAGTTTCACAGTAACAGGGAAATACATAGCATTACATTACATGACATTTTATAAAGATGACATATACCAACTTCCTCATAAATAAGGAGGGACGACAGCACACCAAGTGACCTTTGGTAGTGACGGGTATTACAGTCCCCGTACACTACACAATGCCTGCAGGACAAGGGACTTCTTCCAGGAGAATAACATCACTCTTTTGGCCCATCCTGCGTGTTCCCCTGATCTAAATCTAATTGAGAACCTTTGGGGATGGATGGCAAGGGAAGTTTACCAAAATGGACAACAGTTCCAGACAGTAGATGGCCTTCGTGCGGCCATCTTCACCACTTGGAGAGATGTTCCCACTCACCTCATAGAAACGCTTGCATCAAGCATGCCGAAACGAATTTTTGAAGTGATAAACAATAACGGCGGAGCTACTCATTACTGAGTTCATGTTTGGAAGTTGGATTTCTGTTTTGGGGGGTTTAGTTCTTTTTTGGAGGTGTGGTTCTAAACTTTTGATCAGCTAAAAAACAGCCTGTTTCAGTTTATTCGTTATTTTCATTACATTGAATGCTCAAAAAATATTTTGTCTCACTCCCATTTCTTCTTGTTGCATGTTGAAGCTCTACTTGGAACCTTGTTAAGATCCAGCCATGCTAAATATGATTTTTTTGCCATTTTTCAAGTGGTCTTAAACTTTTGATCAGGACCGAATAACTGCAGAAGTTAAATGTGTATATATTTTTCCTTTTTGTAATGAAATAGGCCAGTAAACTCTTTCACAAAAAAATACAACAGTAAAGTGCGTATATGTTTTTCTTTCTGTACTGAAATAGGCCAGTAAACGCTTTCAACACATGCAGAAGTGAAATACATATATTTTTCTTCTTTTTGTACTGAAATAGGCTTTTAGCAGAAATAAATGCACCAGTGCAATGCGTATTTTTTTCTTTTTTGTACTGAAATGGGACACTGAACGCTTTTGACACAAATAAGTGCACCAGTGAAGTGCGTATATATTTTTTCTTTTTTGTACTGAAATAGGCCACTAAACTCTTTCACAAATAAATGCAACAGTGAAGTGCATATATTTTTTTCCTTTTTGTACTGAAATAGGACACTGAACGCTATTACCACATATAACTAGAGATGTCCCGAAGTATTCGCTGGCAAACAGTTCCCGACGAACATCACTTATTCGTGTTCGCTGCGGCGGGCGAACATATGCGATGTTCGGTTCTCCCCCTATACGTCATCATTGAGCAAACTTTGACCCTGTACCTCACAGTCAGCAGACACATTCCAGCCAATCAGCATACCCTCCCTCCCAGACCCTCCCACCTCCTATCAAAAAGCAAGGACAACATCCATCCTAGATTCATTATGAAGCTTCAGTGTTAGTTTGAGCAGGGAGAGTGCTGCTGCTGCTGAATTAATAGGCAAATCGTTAGCTAGGCCAGTGTTCTGTGTCCACTCCAGTCCTCAAAGACTCATCTGCTGTAAGGACAGCGTCCTGACAGCACCCCAAAAAGCCCTTTTTAGTTCTGGTACATCAGTCTGCTTTTTTTAAATATATATATATTGCAATTGCCTGCCCGTGTGTGAGAGGCCACAGGCCCACAGACTGTACTGTGTGCACACCACTCATATCAGGTGGCACAGTACCTTGCAGATAAAAAAGTCATTTAATTTTTACCCTTTAATATAATTGCAGTTGCTTGCCAGTGTGTCAGGCCCACTGACTGTACTGTGCCCACTGCCAGTGCCCACCACTCATATCGGGTGGCACAGTACCTTGCAGATAAAAAAGTCATTACATTTTTTCTCTGTAATATAATTGCAGTTGCCTGCCAGTGAGTGTCAGGCCCACAGACTGTACTGTGCCCACTGCCCACCACTCATATCGGGTGGCACAGTACCTTGCAGATAAAAACATCATTTAATTTTTACCCTTTAATATAATTGCAGTTGCCTGCCAGTGTGTCAGGCCCACTGACTGTACTGTGCCCACTTCCAGTGCCCACCACTCATATCGGGTGGCACAGTACCTTGAAGATAAAAAAGTCATTTAATTTTTACCCTTTAATATAATAGCAGTTGCCTGCCAGTGTGTGTCAGGCCCACTGACTGTACTGTGCCCACTGCCAGTGCCCACCACTCATATCGGGTGGCACAGTACCTTGCAGATAAAAAAGTCATTTAATTTTTACCCTTTAATATAATTGCAGTTGCCTGCCAGTGTGTGTCAGGCCCACAGACTGTACCTGTGTCCACTGCCAGTGCCCACCACTCATATCGGGTGGCACAGTACCTTGCAGATAAAAAAGTCATAAAATTTTTACCCTGTAATATAATTGCAGTTGCCTGCCAGTGTGCGTCAGGCCCACTGACTGTACTGTGCCCACTGCCAGTGCCCACCACTCATATCGGGTGGCACAGTAACTTGCAGATAAAAAAGTCATAACATTTTTTCTCTGTAATATAATTGCAGTTGCCTGCCAGTGTGTGTCAGGCCCACAGACTGTACCTGTGTCCACTGCCAGTGCCCACCACTCATATCGGGTGGCACAGTACCTTGCAGATAAAAAAGTCATAAAATTTTTACCCTGTAATATAATTGCAGTTGCCTGCCAGTGTGCGTCAGGCCCACTGACTGTACTGTGCCCACTGCCAGTGCCCACCACTCATATCGGGTGGCACAGTAACTTGCAGATAAAAAAGTCATAACATTTTTTCTCTGTAATATAATTGCAGTTGCCTGCCAGTGTGTGTCAGGCCCACACACTGTACTGTGGCCCACTGCCCACCACTCATATAGGGTAGCACAGTACCTTGCACTCATAGTAACACTTATCTAATAAAAAATGACAGGCAGAGGCAGGCCACGCCGCAGGGGCCGTCGTGTTCATGGTGCTGTGATTTCCTTTGGCCCTAGAATAATGCCCAGTGTTCAGAGGCCACATACCCTGAACTCGAAAAATTCTGAGAAAATAGTTGACTGGCCCTATGGTGTTGTACGTGGCTGGGTGGAAGAAGAAACCTTCAATGACATCAACGGGACATGGCTAGCTTGGTATCCAACCTTGTACAAATGGGGAGTTTGCGGTTGGGCAAATAGACTGTTTGCGGTGCATTAAAAGGGGAGTTTGGTCTGTCAATGTCTGTGAAGCGGGCATAACCCTTACACTACCTGATCGATACAACATCATACCTGATCGTATACACACACTGGATGTTTTAAACCACATTGTTCCAAAAAAAATTGGATTGTTAGGTGATTTATGCCCTTTATGGAGTAAAATCCAACTCTGCGTCAACTACGTAATTTTCCATGGGAGTTTTGCCATGGATCCCCCTCTGGCATGCCACAGTCCAGGTATTAGTCCCCTTGAAACAACTTTTCCATCACTATTGTGGCCAGAAAGAGTCCCTGTGGGTTTTAAAATTCGCCTGCCTATTGAAGTCTATGGCGGTTCGCCCATTCGCGAACATTTGCAGAAATTCGCATTCGCCGCTCGCGAACGGAAAATTTTATGTTCGCGACATCTCTAATCACGTACACTGCGCATTGGGTAAACCTGCTGACAGCTACCAAGCATGGAATGCGTGGCTCTGCAGAGGAGTTGGTGACACCGCCACGACTTGCAGGCAGGCCTGCTGCCACCTCCTCTACTCCTCCTACTTTATCCTCTTCGCTAACCTCCTTGGCTGAGTCCTCTTCTGCTGCTGCGTCTTGCTCCACATCAACTGCACCCCCCAGCTCCCCAGGGGCTATTCCACATCCCGGATACGACAGTGTCACGCCGTCTTGGGGTTGACTTGCCTGAAAGCAGAGAGTCACACCGGACCAGCACTCCTGTCCGCCCTGAACGCACAGGTGGATCAGTGGCTGACCCCGCACCAACTGGAGATCGGCAAAGTGGTGTGTGACAACGGAAGCAATTTGTTGGCGGCATTGAATTTGGGCAAGTTGACACAAGTGCCGTGCATGGCACATGTGTTGAATCTGATCGTACAACGTTTTGTGCATAAGTACCTAGGCTTACAGGACGTCCTCAAGCAGGCCAGGAAGCTGTGTGGACATTTCAGGCGTTCCTACATGGCCATGGCGCACTTTTCCGAAGTTCAGCGGCTAAACAACATGCCAGTGAGGCGCTTGATTTGCGACAGCCCGACATGTTGGAATTCAACACTCCTAATGTTCAACCGCCTGCTCCAACAAGAAAAAGCTGTCAACAAGTATTTGTATGACCAGGGTGCTAGGACATCCACGTTACTGGACGCTCATGCACAATGCCTGTAGGCTCATGCGTCCTTTTGCGGAGGTGACAAACCTATTTAGTCGCACCGAAGGCACCATCAGCAACATTATCCCATTTGTTTTCTTCCTGGAGCGTGCCCTGCGAAGAGTGCTGGATCAGGCCGTAGATGAGCGTGAAGAGGAAGAGGAAGAGTTGTGATCACCATCACCACCAGAAACAGACTTATCATCATCGCTTGCTGGACCTGCGGCAACGCTGGAAGCGGAGTCTGAGGAAGAGGAGTCAGAGGAGGAATGTGGCTTTGAGGAGGAGGAAGACCAACCACAGCAGGCATCCCAGGGTGCTCGTTGTCACCTATCTGGTACCCGTGGTGTTGTACGTGGCTGGGGGGAAGAACAGACCTTCAATGAGATCAGTGAGGACAAGGAACGGGACATGAGTAGCTCGGCATCCAACCTTGTGCAAATGGGGTCTTTCATGCTGTCATGCCTGTTGAGGGACCCTCGTATAAAAATGCTGAAGGAGAACGACCTGTACTGGGTGGCCACGCTACTAGACCCCCAGTATAAGCAGAAAGTGGCTGAAATGTTACAGAATTACCGGAAGTCGGAAATGATGCAGCAGTTCCAAAACAAGTTAAAAAGTATGCTTTACACAGCGTATAAGGGTGATGTCACAGCACAACGGGAATCTAACAGGGGAAGAGGTGAAAGTAATCCTCCTCCTACCACGAACACGCCGGCAAGGACAGGATGCTTTACAGACGTGTGGATGGAGAACATGCAGAGCTTTTTAAGTCCTACGCATCGCCACAGCCCTTCGGGGTCCACCGACTCGACCGACAGGTAGCAGACTACCTCGCCTTAAAGGGAGTCTGTCATCAGCATTTCACGTTTGTAACCCTTCCCATAGGTTTCTAGCATGCTTACAGTTAATAAAAACATCATCAATCCTGGACTTATAAAACCGTCAAAAAACATCTTTGTAGCATATGCAAATGAGGGCTTGCAAGTGCCCAGGGGCGGCGTTACGCTCGTAGGTGCCCTGCTAGCTCAGCCTTTTCTTCGCTTTCCCCCGCCCCTTCCTTCCCTCCGCCCACCCATCCTTTCCCTCTGACCGCCTATCTACTAACTTGTTGTTTCGCCGAGATCCCGCGCCTGCTCAGTCAGTCCGTCGGCCGGCGCATGCGAACTGCGATGTCCATTCCTTGTACGGCATCACAGTAATTAATGTGCATGCACCGGCTTCGCGCTGTTAGCCGGCGCATGCGCAATAGTTACTGTGATGCCGTAACAAAGGAATGGGCATCGCAGTGCGCATGCGCCGGCCGACGGACTGACTGAGCAGGCTCGGGATCTCGGCGAAACAACAAGTTAGTAGATAGGCGGTCAGAGGGAAAGGATGGGCGTGCGGAGGGAAGGAAGGAAGGGGGAAACGAAGAAAAGGCTGAGCTATCAGGGCACCTACGAGTGTAACGCTGCCCCTGGGCACTTGCGAGCCCTCATTTGCATATGCAACAAAGATGTTTTTTGACAGTTTTATAAGTCCAGGATTGATGCTAAAGGTAACGTTTTTATTAACTGTAAGCATGCTAGAAGCCTATGGGAAGGGTTACAAACGTGAAATGCTGATGACAGACTCCTTTTAACTGCAGATATCGACACTCTGAGGAGCAATGAACCCCTTGACTACTGGGTGTGCAGGCTTGACCTGTGGCCTGAGCTATCCCAATTTGCGATAGAACTTCTGGCCTGCCCCGCTTCAAGTGTCCTGTCAGAAAGGACCTTTAGCGCAGCAGGAGGTATTGTCACTGAGAAGAGAAGTCGCCTAGGTCAAAAAAGTCTAGATTACCTCACCTTTATTAAGATGAATGAGGCATGGATCCCGAAGGGACTGACAGTGGGGGATGCATTTGACTAGAAAAGGCTTGATGAGGTGCCTTGGGCTAAAAATGGTCCAATCGCTGCTGTATTTAATCTCTGCATGCCGGATGACTTGCGTGACTTCTCCGCCACCAACTAGGGTTCAAGCCGCAATGTTTTAGTGCACTTTCTGCCTGGAAAACATATATTTTTCCGGCCGCTGCTACAGCGGCTGCAACAATACCTAATTTTTCAGGCATGTGTACATGCCTAATTTTTCTGGCCTCTGGTGCTGCACTGTGGCTGCAAAAACAAAACAAAAAAAAAGGCACATACATGTGTCAATTCCCCTTCATGAGCGTTACCTTGTTGTGGTGAAGGGGCTTGCGTATCACAATGAAGCGATCACCTCTATGAGTGTGTTGGCAATGTTGGCACACCCCAGATGATAAGGTCGTTTTGAACAGACCAAAAGCGATCGGCTGGATAATTTTTCATAGAAAAAACATTAATTTTCTTTGTGATTATCTAAGGTGATCATTAAAGCCTACTAGGCCAACAATGGGCCCACACTGCAGAATCATTGTTTTCTGGGTCACTTAACTGTCACTGAACTACCTCAGCACGACCATAGGCTTTGAAAATACGCCATTGGTTGCAATCTCCCAAACGCGCGCACGAGCACAGTCATCACTACACCAAGATTGACGCATAGAGGAATAAAATTTATGTCATGAGTGTGTCAACTATTGACAACTCTTTGCGGTTGTCTAAAATCTATTCCATACACCGGCCCCTGATAGGTGACGTAACAGGGATTAAACTGATAGGAATAGTACTACTTAGCACACCATTCATATAGGGTGGCACAGTACATTGCACGGCGCACGCGCAGTGCCCCAAATTGGAAGTAAGAGGTCCGACCAACCATCTTTTTCCATCTCCCAGTTCCTAAAATCTATTCCATACACCGGCCCCTGATAGGGAATGTAACAGGGATTAAACTGATAGGAATAGTACTATTTAACACACCACTCATATAGGGTGGCACAGTACATTGCACGGCGCACGCGCAGTGCCCCATATTGGAAGTAAGAGGACCGACCAACCATCTTTTTCCATCTCCCGGTTCCTAAAATCTATTCCATACACCGGCCCCTGATAGGGGACAAAACAGAGATTAAACTGGTAAGAACAGATTTTTTTTTATAAAAAAAAAAGAGGACAGCCTCTGCGGAGCTGGGTATTTTTTGGCCGCGTAACTGAACGCTCTTGTACAATGGCTGCAGGCTCATGCGTCCTTTTGCGGAGGTGACAAACCTGGTCAGTCAAACCCAAGGCAACATCATCGACCTCATCCCATATGCATTTTTTCTTGAGCGTGCTCTGTGAAGAGTGCTGGATCAGGCCGTAGATGAGCATGAAGAGGAAGAGTTGTGGTCACCATCACCACCAGAAGCAGCCTTGTCGTCGTCGATTGCTGGACCTGCAGCAACGCAGAGAGAGGAGTCTGAAGAAGAGGAGTCAAAGGAGGAAGGTGGCTTTGAGGAGGTGGAAGACCAACCACAGAAGGCGTCCCAGGGGGCTTGTTGTCACCTTTCGGGGACCCTTGGTGTTGTACGTGGCTGGGTGGAGGAAGAGACCTTCAATGACGTCAGTGAGGACAAGGAATGGGACATGGCTAGCTTGGTATCCAGCGTTTGTGCAAATTGACTGTTTGCAGTTGTTTGCGGTGCGTTAAACGGGGAGTTTGGTCTGTCAGAGTTTGGTCTGTCACTGTGAAGCGAGCATAACCCTTACACTACCTGATCGATACAACATCATACCTGATCGTATACACACACTGGATGTTTTAAAGCACGTTATTCCAAACAATTTAGGAATGTTAGGTGATTTATGCCCTTTATGGATTAAAACCCGACTCTGCGTCAACTACGTAATTTTCCATGGGAGTTTTGCCATGGATCCCCCTCCGGCATGCCACAATCCAGGTGTTAGTCCCCTTCAAACAACTTTTCCATCACTATTGTGGCCAGAAAGAGTCCCTGTGGGTTTTAAAATTCGCCTGCCTATTGAAGTCTATGGCGGTTCGCCCGTTCGCGAACATTTGCGGAAATTCGCGTTCGCCGTTCGCGAATGGAAAATTTTATGTTCGCGACATCTTTACATATAACTGCAGAAGTGAAATTGCGTATATAATTTTCCTTTTTGTACGGAAATAGACCACTTAACTCTTTCTACACAAATAACTGCAAAAGTGACATGCGTATATATTTTTCTTTTTCGACAGATATTAGCCACTAAATGCTTTTTAACATAGCACTTGCACCCCAAGAACAAATTGCTAGAATGCCAGAGCCTTATAATGGATATTTGGATCCCCAAATAATGTTTCCCTGCATTTGTAAATTACTTTTTTTTGCTTTACAATGAGGTTTTTCTAGCACTGTCCCAAGCGAATTCAGACATCTCTCCCTACACTAAGATGCTGTGAAATGATTCCTCCCTATCCTTTCCCTGCACTTGTAAATCGCTTTTCTGGCAATTTCCCTAGCTCCTTCTGACGTCTCTCCCTGCACTAAGATGCTGTGAAATGATTAATCCCTATGCTTTCCCTGCACTCATAAATCGTTTTTTCAGTTGTTTTTTTTCACTATGAGGTTTTTCCAATTGCTGTCCCTAGTGACTTCTCACATCTGTCCCTGCAGTCTGAACGCTGGAAAATGTCTGACTGCCACTATAGGGCTGTTTATAGGGACTATTTATAGGGCTGTGACATCACAGGGCTGGCTGCTGATCGGCTGCATGCATGGCATTATGGTTCAGCCTGCCTTCCCAGAGTTCCTTGCCCCATGTCCTCACACGTGTAGCCACCATTGTAGCCGAAATTTTAAAATTCGGATCGAATTCCACTTCGTCTGATTTGATTCGCTCATCTCTAGTCTATACATCAGCATCTACATGGGTGTTTTAGGAGTGTAGCTGTTGGTTTAGTATTACAGATTACCTGAAGGCTTCATTCAGAAAATACCATTTACCATTAGCAGAGCATATGTTCTGTTGATGGCAATAGAAGGAAAGCCAAAGGCAATTAAATTTCTCTATTCCTTGTTCTTCTATCTGAATTACTTCAGCTCATAAAGTTAAAAATAATTTAATAGTTTTTAGGAAATCAAAGTTCATGCAGTTACCTTTTGATTCCAAAGAGGAGTTTTCATTCAAAAGATTTAAAGGGGTTGTAAATAGAAGCATGATTAGAGTATCAGCGGATTATCGTAAGTTAAGCATCTTTACCCCTTGACAATTGGCTATAAGTACTGTTTCTTGTAATACTTTTCCTCTGTAGTGACCAATTTACTGAGTGCCAATGACCTGACCATGAGCAAATAGAATAAGAGGATGAGCAGCATATAAAAAAGGATTTTCATCATGAGACAACCCTTTGAGAGGTCTAAAGGTATGGACCACAGCAGACTGTTGGATACCACTGAATCTGAGGTTACTGTACATGTTTAACAGAAACCAGTGGAACTCCAGATTGTTTCCTGCACAATTCAGCAAGAACCCACAAAGAAATATCCAGAAATCGTGTGGATTTTGATGCACATTAGCTTTCGGATATCACCTGCGTAAAACAAGGATGAAAGTAAAAAAAAAAAAAACAACACAATACTCGTCTCTACTGTTGCTTCCATGACTCACTTGTCTGGTCCCATGCCGGTCTCTGTATAACCTGGCCTCCTGTGATGAAATCTCATGTGACCCCTACAGCCTATGATTAGTTACAGTGATCACATTTGACAAGACGTCATTGCAGAAGGTGTTAGGTACTTTCACACTTGCGTTGTGAGGATCCGGCAGGCAGTTCCGTTGCTGGATATGGAAATCCGTATGCAAACAGATATCATTTGTAGACGGATCCGGATGAGGATCCATCTGACAAATGCATTGAAATTCCGGATCCGTCCCTCCAGTGTCATCCGGAAAAACGGATCTGTTATTAAATTCTTTCGCATTTTTAAAGGTCTGAGCATGCGTAGGCTGGGAAACCGGATCCGGTTTTTCCGGATCACTGGGTTCCGGATCCGGCATTAATACATTTCAATAGGAATTAATGCTGGATCCGGTATTCCGGCAAGTGTTCCGGAATTTCCCTGCATGCTGCGGTATTTTCTCCGGCCAAATACTGTAAAGAGACTGAACTGAAGACATCCTGATGTATACTGAATGGAATGCTTTCTATTCAGAATGCATTAGGATGAAACTGAAGCTTTTATTACCAGTTTTGAGCCCATTTGACGGAACTTAATACCGGAAAAGAATAACGCTAGTGTGAAAGTACCCTTAGGGGGCAGTGGTATTCCCTTTACTATCCACACAAGGTTGAGAAGGAGGCTATACTGGAGTATAATAGAAGGGAAGACTTTACTGGAAACACTTTTTTAGCAAGTAGTTGTGGTACAGATGTCTTAGTATAGTCTCTTAACACAGGTAGTATGTATAGGAACACATGCAAACTGGTAGCTCGAACAGGAACTCTGCTAACGGTGACAGTTTCTTTCTTATTTTTGTTAAAGGCACTCAGTGCTATCAGCTAGTGCATGATATATAGTCCCCTTCTTTTCACAGTCACACAGTACTATACTTCAGGGCATCATACTTGTGCTCTCTTTGTAGCTCAAAGTCCCTCTTACTTGCAGAGCTGTACTACACACTTCTTTCTGCTCTCAGACTCTGCCCTTCTCCACACTTCAGAGCCTGACCACTTCCAGGAAGGGACCTCATCCCAGGATTCTTCTTCACTTAGTATTTAAGAGGGATTGCAAATTTTCACTACTAGATGGCAGCAGAGCAACAATAATTATTTAGTTTTGTTTAGTATGCACAAGTTAATATTGTTTTGCAGGGGGAATCCCATTATTCAACTTATACCCCTTATGCAGGGATGCCACAGAAGTGTCATATTGTTATTTTTCAAAGTGTTTTCTTATTTACAACTTGCGGATTTTGCTTCAAAACAGATAATCCACAGCAAAATCTGCAACAACTGAAATCTGTATCAGAACCACTGTGCAGCTATCAATTTCAATGTGACATTGTTGTGGGTTTGTTCTGGATATGGTTCTTGACACATGATGAACTTATGCTACTGTTAATATCTGAAAGCAACTACTGGAGAGCAATCACTTCTTGTGAAGTTGCTTTGACGCTACAGGTGTTCTTTTATACCTGTGGTATATACTTTTTTTGTGTTAAAAAGAAGTGATTTTCATATACATGTTTCTATGCATTTTCTGTGGGAGTGAGTATTGATGGATACAGAGCACAAAGTTTAGTAGTGGCTTGTATTAAGTGATAGCTGGCCCTATATCATTTTTCTCTGTTTTGGCTATTCCCCATATAGTTCAATGGGGAAAATCCAGAACAAACTCACAACAATTCCACATCAGAAATTAACATGCTGTCAATTTAAAAATCCTCACTTTACCAGTACTATAATCCACTGCAGATTTTCCATCCATAAATCTGGACGAAAAATCATAAGTAATTCAATTAAATGTAGAAAAGCCCTTAAAAATAATTTTTTATCTGTTTTAAACAGCAATAAGAAAACATTTTCAATGTATAATTCTGTAGTTTTAATTTTCGCATTCCAGCAAAAACAAGCTTGATGTATTCAATAACGTACAAGATCAAACCAATAAACAGCACATTTAACTAATACTAATAATGATGATGAATGAAAAATGAGGTTCATTAGCTAAATTCTGAGAATCATTAACATAAATTAATTTCTTCTTTTGATAGGCACACAGCCAGTTCCTATATTTATCAGATCAAGTGTAAAGCTGTCAGACGGGTGAGATTAATTTATGCGTTGTACCTTCCTGCTGCAAGAAATATTTTTTAATTGAACAATTATAGGAGCAATAGTTCAGTGAACTCATTGAATGTTCTGCGGTCTTTAAAATCCATTTTTGTAGAGACATGCCTAAGCATTGTTTGATGTGTATTTCCTGCAGAAATATTAAAGGGGTTGTCCACTTATATATTTATGAACTATCCTCAAGATAGGTTACCAGTATCAGATTGGCAGAGGCCTGACTGCTTTGTTCTCTTCACTTGTTACCTGCTTGCTGTTTACATTGCAGCAGCAAGCAGTTTAAGGGTCCATTCACACGTCCGTTTTTTCTTTCCTGATCTGTTCCATTTTTTGCGGAACAGATGTGGACCAGATCTGGACCCATTCATTTTCAATGGGTCCTGGAAAAAATCGGACAGCACAATGTGTGCTGTCCGTTTCCGTTGTTCCATTCCGCATGTCCGTTTAAATATAAAACATGTCCTATTCTTTTCCGCAAAATTCGGATCCTGGTACAATACAAAGTCAATGGATCCGCAAAAAACGGAAGACATTCAGATGTCATTACGTATGTCATCCGTTTTATGCGGATTCCGTTCCTGGAAATTACATTTAAATTTTTTATTTATTTATTTATTTTATTTTTTTCAAAGAAATCCAAACAACTTTATTTGCTTATTGAAATTTATACATGTTTCCGTTTTTTGCGGATCCGCAAAAAACGGATGACATACGGAAACATTTTCAGGAACAACGGATCCGCAAAAAACGGACCGAAAATCGGGATATAGAAAAATACTGAAGTGTGAATGTAGCCTAACTCCATCCCAACATGTATGGTGGATGCCGGGTCTTTAAAGATAGCGCCCACTCCAGAGTGGAGGGAGCACCATATCAACAGACACCCGTGGCTAATGTCCACAATTGACTTTAATACTGATCGTGGACACTTAACCCCTCAGATGATGTGGGCAAATGTGACTAAAACACAGAAGCATGCGCTTCCCGGGCAGGAACACCCACCTCCCCTGGGGGAGATCAGAAATGGCGTTCCATGTAGGCTTATTACTTGTATATTACAATTCAGGCCAGCCGGTGGCAGCACTAAATTATAATATAGCAATTTCTGTATACGATAATGGAGGAAATTCCATTACTCTATAGAAATTGCAATCTGATGATTGCATGTTGGGGTCTACATATACACTCACCTAAAGAATTATTAGGAACACCTGTTCTATTTCTCATTAATGCAATTATCTAGTCAACCAATCACATGGCAGTTGCTTCAATGCATTTAGGGGGGTGGTCCTGGTCAAGACAATCTCCTGAACTCAAAACTGAATGTCAGAATGGGAAAGAAAGGTGATTTAAGCAATTTTGAGCGTGGCATGGTTGTTGGTGCCAGACGGGCCGGTCTGAGTATTTCACAATCTGCTCAGTTACTGGGATTTTCACGCACAACCATTTCTAGGGTTTGCAAAGAATGGTGTGAAAAGGGAAAAACATCCAGTATGCGGCAGTCCTGTGGGAAAAAATACCTTGTGGATGCTAGAGGTCAGAGGAGAATGGGCCGACTGATTCAAACTGATAGAAGAGCAACGTTGACTGAAATAACCACTCGTTACAACCTAGGTATGCAGCAAAGCATTTGTGAAGCCACAACACGCACAACCTTGAAGCGGATGGGCTACAACAGCAGAAGACCCCACCGGGTACCACTCAACTCCACTACAAATAGGAAAAAGAGGCTACAATTTGCACGAGCTCACCAAAATTGGACTGTTGAAGAGAGGAAAAATGTTGCCTGGTCTGATGAGTCTCGATTTCTGTTGAGACATTCAAATGGTAGAGTCCGAATTTGGCGTAAACAGAATGAGAACATGTATCCATCCTCTGATGGCTACTTCCAGCAGGATAATGCACCATGTCACAAAGCTCGAATCATTTCAAATTGGTTTCTTGAACATGACAATGAGTTCACTGTACTAAAATGGCCCCCACAGTCACCAGATCTCAACCCAATAGAGCATCTTTGGGATGTGGTGGAACGGGAGCTTCGTGCCCTGGATGTGCATCCCTCAAATCTCAATCAACTGCAAGATGCTATCCTATCAATATGGCCCAACATTTCTAAAGAATGCTATCAGCACCTTGTTGAATCAATGCCACGTAGAATTAAGGCAGTTTTGAAGGCAAAAGAGGGTCCAACACCGGATTAGTATGGTGTTCCTAATAATTCTTTAGGTGAGTGTATATATAAATTCAAATCACCCCACATTTCCCCCAAATCAAAATACTTAAACATTAAAAATAAACATCGAGGTCATCACCACTAGTGTTGCGCGCGAATATTCGAAAATCAAATTTTTATTGCGAATATCGGTACTTAGAGAATTCGCAAATATTTAGAATATAGTGATATATATTCGTAATATCAAATATTCTAGATTTTTTTTTTTCATCAGTGACCTCCCTTCTTGCGTGTGGGCCAATGAGAAGGCTGCAATGTCTTTGTCTGAGCTTAGCAACAGTCATGGCCTGTTCGCCTGTGAACACATGCGGGCTGCCATCTTGACTCACAAGTCCGGCGAGGCACAGGTAAGCCCCTACCTGTGCCTGCGCCGCGAGCCGGTCTAAAACAAATGTGGTCACCGGGAGCAGGCAGTTCCGAGAACAGCCCGATGAAGGCCCCCAGCGGCTGTTCTCGGAACTGCCTGCTCCCGGTGACCGCATTTGTTTCAGACCGGCTCGTGGCGCAGGCACAGATAAGGACTTACCTGTGCATCGCTGGACTTGTGATTTAAGATGGCAGCCCACATGTGTTCACGGGCGAACATGGCGAACTGGCCATCACTGCTTAGCAACATCCCTAGCAACCAATAGAAAAGTTGCCTAATCCTTACTATATAAGAACCTCCCCAGCAGCTTTTTTCAAAAGTTTATTGCAGTTATGAAAGTGTCATTGCTGTGCTCTCTGCTTTGTTGTATTACATTAGACAGTTAACTTACATACAGTACAGACCAAAATTTGGACACACCTTCTCATTCAAAGAGTTTTCTTTATTTTCATGACTATGAAAATTGTAGATTCACACTGAAGGCATCAAAACTATGAATTAACACATGTGGAATTATATACATAACAAACAAGTGTGAAACAACTGAAAATATGTCATATTCTAGGTTCTTCAAAGTAGCCACCTTTTGCTTTGATTACTGCTTTGCACACTCTTGGCATTCTCTTGATGAGCTTCAAGATGTAGTCCCCTGAAATGGTTTTAACTTCACAGGTGTGCCCTGTCAGGTTTAATAAGTAGGATTTCTTGCCTTATAAATGGGGTTGGGACCATCAGTTGCGTTGAGGAGAAGTCAGGTGGATACACAACTGATAGTCCTACTGAATAGACTGTTAGAATTTGTATTATGGCAAGAAAAAAGCAGCTAAGTAAAGAAAAACCAGTGGCCATCATTACTTTAAGAAATGAAGGTCAGTCAGCCGAAAAATTGGGAAAACTTTGAAAGTAAGGGCTATTTGACCATGAAGGAGAGTGATAGGGTGCTGCGCCAGATGACCTGGCCTCAACAGTCACCGGAACTGAACCCAATCGAGATGGTTTGGGGTGAGCTGGACCGCAGAGTGAAGGCAAAAGGGCCAACAAGTGCTAAGCATCTCTGGGAACTCCTTCAAGACTGTTGGAAGACCATTTCAGGGGACTACCTCTTGAAGCTCATCAAGAGAATGCCAAGAGTGTGCAAAGCAGTAATCAAAGCAAAAGGTGGCTACTTTGAAGAACCTAGAATATGACATATTTTCAGTTGTTTCACACTTGTTTGTTATATATATAATTCCACATGTGTTAATTCATAGTTTTGATGCCTTCATAGTCATGAAAATAAAGAAAACTCTTTGAATGAGAAGGTGTGTCCAAACTTTTGGTCTGTACTGTATATAATTCAGATAGTTAGGGTGAGATAGTCAGTGTAGGTTAGATTGATCTATGGTGTAACTGATTGGTTCCAGTGCAGGGTGTTAGGCAGTGTGATAGGTTCTGCTGTCCATACATACTGTACATGCTACAGACATAGTGCTCTGATGTCACAAGTTGCATGTATTGCGAAAAAATACGCGCTTAATTAATTGCCGAAAATTCGCAAGCACAAATATATTGGAGAACTCTATCTACATATAAAGCTATTCTAATGTTCTGCCGTCCCAACCATTTCTCCAGTCTCAGGAAACTTATACCAGCTTGAAAAATGTAGCATAAGTGACCCACACCTGTATTTCGCGCACATTACGTGAATATTACATTTCCGATTTTTGCAATCAAGAATATAATCTCGAATTCTCTAATATTTGACGAATATTCTACAAAATAGTGCGAAATATCGCGAATTCGAATATTGCCACTGCCGCTCATCACTAATCACCACATGTGAAAACACCTGTACTATAAAAAAAAAAGTATTCCATACAGTAAATGGCATAACAGTAAAATAATAAATATGGCTGATTTGCTGTTCTTTCATCACTTTACATCCCAAAAAAGTTATCAAAAAGTCATACTCACCCTTACATGGTTTTTAAAAAACTACAAATTGTCCCGCAAAAAATGAGCCCTCAAAAAGCTCTGTAGACAGAAATGTAAAAAAGTTGTGGAGGTCAGAATAAGGCAATGAAAAGAAAAAAAAAAATTCTAAAGTTTTTTTTTTCAGTATTAAAACGCAAGAAAAAATATACAAATGTGTTATTCGTACTGACCTGGAGAATAAAGAGCACAAGTCAGTTTTAACACATAGTGAATACTGTAAAAACAAAACCCATAAAACTGTGTCGGAATTGCATTTCATTCCCAATTCCACCCAATTTGGATTTTTTCTTTCCAGCTTTCCACTACATCCTATAAAATATTAAATGGTGCCATTAGAAAGTACAATTTGTTCCACAAAAAACAAGCCCTCACACAACTATGTGAACAGAAAAGTAAAAAAAAGTTCTGGCTCTGGGAAGGTGGGGAGTTAAAAAACGAAAACGTAAAATTGCTCCATCAGGAAAAGGTTAATTACAGCTCCTCCATCTTATTCAGTTCAATCGGATGGCTCTATTCAAGTGAATAGGAGGGAGTTGTCCCTTTGAAGGGAATAGAATGGAGGAGCAGCAATTATACTGCTTGCTGCTGCAGTGTCAACAGCGAGCAGATAAATAGTAAGAAGAACAAAGTGCTAGTACGAGCTCTGTGTTCTCTTCATGTAGTTGATCAGCGGGTTGCTGGCAGTCAGGCCCTCGCCAATTTGATATTTGATGACCTATCCTGAAGATAGCCCTGAAAATTCGTGCATGGCCCACTGAGGTCTTGGACTGTATCAATTCCCTTTCGGGCTCTTTAATGCCAAGACAACAATGTCAAAGTGACAGAAACAAAATAGGTATTGTTAAACAGATGGTAGCTGGAAGTAACAAACAGCCTTTTTAAAAACACGCTGAACTTTCAAAAATTTTTGAAAATAAAAAATGGTCCAAAAAATTACCCCTTTTTTGATGATCTCTGTTTTCTGATCTGTAAAATGATGCCTGCCATTTTGAGTGATTCATGCGGGACACATCACAAACATTTTAGATTCACTGAAATTAGAATCTTTTGGGAAATTCATAGCCAATTTGATTCATGTAGAATTTATTCGCTCATCAATAGTTACACATTGTAGCAAATTTTGGTCAGGTTATACGCTTGTCAGAAGAGGTAAGTTTTTAATGAGCCACTGGAGGGTTGAAGAATATCCAATAAGGAAAATTTTGAACTAAATTATTTTGTACTTACCTCTCTAAATATACCATACTTAAAAAATGTGGTAGAATATGGCAAGCTGCATGCGCTCCCAAAGTTGATATGCAAATGTTCTGTTAGTAATAGGGTCAACGATTGCTTCACCCCTCATGCAAAAGGGCACAAATCTGTTTCAGCTTGGCACTGTTGCTATGAGTTGACATTCGACCCTGCTGCTGTGGCCACTCCAGCTAATCTTAACTGTTAAACTTTTGTGACTTCCAGTAACACCCTTGTTATATTTTGTTTCATGTTATTAAATCTCCCTGAACTTAAAGGGAGTGTGTCATCACATTTTTATGTTTAAAATATTTGAAAGAATTTTTGGTGATGTTATTTTTCCATATCACGCTCTATATTTAAACAAAAAACACAATTCTACAGTTTCCCAACTGGCCACTAAAAATAATAATTGGCACCACTTCTTGGTCTGTACAGATCACTTTACTGTAGTTATCTGCTTAACTGTACACAGAGGTGATATCATTACAGGCAGATCCATCATTCACAATAGGTGATTGTCAAAGCTTACCTATTATTTCCTTGTACAATGACCTCTACACAGGTCACAGAGCATGCCTAGAAAACTCTCTTATAGAAGTCAATGAAGTCCCCTCCAAACCATTGTGTCTATGGCCCATGGGGGTGCCATAAAGTAATTTTCTTAAAGGGGTTATCCAATATCTAAATTATCCCCCCCCCCAATGCCCAGGTCCTTTGTATGAATTATACTTACCTGCTCCCTGGCACCTGCGTCGCTCTGGATCCCTGCACGGCTGCTGCTGCATCTCCCCATCTCTCGGTCAACACATGCAGCAACGGGGACGAACAGCCAATAGCAGGCCACAACGGGGACAAGCCTCCTAAAGGTTAGGCGACTAAACGCTTTTAGCAGAAATCAATGCACCAGTGAAATGCCTATATTTTTTTCCTTTTTTTAATAAAATTGGACACTTAAAGCTTTTGACACAAATAGGTGCACCAGTGAAGTACGTATATATTTTTACTTTTAGTATTAAAATAGGATACTGAACACTTTCGCCACATATAACTGCAGAAGTGAAATGCGTATATATGTTTGCTTTTTGTACTGAAATAGGCCACTAAACTCTTTCACAAATAAATACAACAGTGAAGTGCGTATATGTTTTTATTTCTGTACTGAAATAGGGCAGTAAATGATTTTAACAAATATAACTACAGAAGTAAAATGCGTATATATTTTTCCTTTATGTACTGAAATAGGCCACTTAACTCTTTCAAAAATAAGTACCAGTAAATTGCACATATTTTTTTTCCTTTTTGTATTGAAATAGAACACTGAACGCTTTCACCAAATATAACTGCAGAAGTGAAGTGCGTATATATTTTTTTATTTTTGTACTGAAATAGGACACTAAATGGTTTTGACCACAAATAAGTGCACCAGTGAAGTGCGTATATTATTTTCCTTTTTGTACTGAAATAGGACACATCGCTTTTGCCACAAATAAGTACACCAGTGAAGTGCGTATATGCTTTTCTTTCTGTACTGAAATAGGCCAGTAAACAATTTTAACAGAAATAAATGCACCAGTGACGTGCGTATATTTTTTTCTCTTTTGTACTGAAATAGGACACAGAACGCTTTTGCCACAAATAAGTGCACCAGTGAAGTGCGTAATTGTTTTTCTTTCTGTATTTAAATAAGCCAGTAAACTAGGGATGAGCGAACCCGAACTGTATAGTTCGGGTTCGTACCGAATTTTGGGGTGTCTGTGACACGGACCCGAACCCGAACATTTTAGTAAAAGTCCAGGTTCGGGTTCGGTGTTCGGCGCTTTCTTGGCGCTTTTTTAAAGGCTGCAAAGCAGCCAATCAACAAGCGTCATACTACTTGGCCCAAGAGGCCATCACAGCCATGCATACTACGTCACGTAGCGCCGCACGTCACTCTGCTATGATCAGTATAGGGAGAGGTTGCAGCTGCGACGTTAGGGTGAGATTAGGCAGATTAACTCCTCCAAAAGACTTCATTCTGTGATCGATCAGCAGCTGTGGATCATTGAAGTGCTATTATTGACTTGCTCACTTTTTTGAGGCTGCCCAGAGCGTTTTTAGATCACTTTTTTTCTGGGGTGATCGGCGGCCATTTTGTGACTTGTGGAGCGCCAGCACGAGCTATCACCAAGTGTATTTAACCATCGATAGTGTGGTTATTTTGTGCTATATCCTACATCAGCTGCAGGCTGAGCCTGTGTCACCGAAGTGCATTTAACCATCAACAGTCTGGTTATTTTTTGCACAGTTTTAGCTGGTCAAGTTATTTGTAGTGACCGTAAAAGCAGACTTTTTGTTCTGGGTTGAAAAAGCATTCCCAAATTTGCCATTCTGAAAATAACTAGTTTGTGATATTTGAGGCCTACTTGAAATCTATCCCAAAAAGAAAATCTTACATTGAAGTTATTGATAGTGTCATTCAGAAAAACCTAAGACACACGCTAGCGTGCTGATAGAAGTGTCATTCTGTGATTAAACCTATAACTGTCACACAGCGCTAAAAAAAAACAGGTCTCACATCTCTATTCAACCAAATCTGCACAGTTTTAGCTGGTCAAGTGATTTGTAGTGACCGTAAAAGCAGACTTTTTGTTCTGGGTTGAAAAAGCATTCCCAAATTTGCCATTCTGAAAATAACTAGTTTGTGGTATTTGAGGCCTACTTGAAATCTATCCCAAAAAGAAAATCTTACATTGAAGTTATTGATAGTGTCATTCAGAAAAACCTAAGACACACGCTAGCGTGCTGATAGAAGTGTCATTCTGTGATTAAACCTATAACTGTCACACAGCACAAAAAAAAACAGGTCTCACATCTCTATTCAACCAAATCTGCACAGTTTTAGCTGGTCAAGTTATTTGTAGTGACCGTAAAAGCAGACTTTTTGTTCTGGGTTGAAAAAGCATTCCCAAATTTGCCATTCTGAAAATAACTAGTTTGTGGTATTTGAGGCCTACTTGAAATCTATCCCAAAAAGAAAATCTTACATTGAAGTTATTGATAGTGTCATTCAGAAAAACCTAAGACACACGCTAGCGTGCTGATAGAAGTGTCATTCTGTGATTAAACCTATAACTGTCACACAGCGCAAAAAAAAACAGGTCTCACATCTCTATTCAACCAAATCTGCACAGTTTTAGCTGGTCAAGTTATTTGTAGTGACCGTAAAAGCAGACTTTTTGTTCTGGGTTGAAAAAGCATTCCCAAATTTGCCATTCTGAAAATAACTAGTTTGTGGTATTTGAGGCCTACTTGAAATCTATCCAAAAAAGAAAATCTTACATTGAAGTTATTGATAGTGTCATTCAGAAAAACCTAAGACACACGCTAGCGTGCTGATAGAAGTGTAATTCTGTGATTAAACCTATAACTGTCACACAGCGCAAAAAAAAAAACAGGTCTCACATCTCTATTCAACCAAATCTGCACAGTTTTAGCTGGTCAAGTTATTTGTAGTGACCGTAAAAGCAGACTTTTTGTTCTGGGTTGAAAAAGCATTCCCAAATTTGCCATTCTGAAAATAACTAGTTTGTGGTATTTGAGGCCTACTTGAAATCTATCCCAAAAAGAAAATCTTACATTGAAGTTATTGATAGTGTCATTCAGAAAAACCTAAGACACACGCTAGCGTGCTGATAGAAGTGTCATTCTGTGATTAAACCTATAACTGTCACACAGCGCAAAAAAAAAAACAGGTCTCACATCTCTATTCAACCAAATCTGCACAGTTTTAGCTGGTCAAGTTATTTGTAGTGACCGTAAAAGCAGACTTTTTGTTCTGGGTTGAAAAAGCATTCCCAAATTTGCCATTCTGAAAATAACTAGTTTGTGGTATTTGAGGCCTACTTGAAATCTATCCAAAAAAGAAAATCTTACATTGAAGTTATTGATAGTGTCATTCAGAAAAACCTAAGACACACGCTAGCGTGCTGATAGAAGTGTCATTCTGTGATTAAACCTATAACTGTCACACAGCGCAAAAAAAAAAACAGGTCTCACATCTCTATTCAACCAAATCTGCACAGTTTTGCTGGTCAAGTTATTTGTAGTGACCGTAAAAGCAGACTTTTTGTTCTGGGTTGAAAAAGCATTCCCAAATTTGCCATTCTGAAAATAACTAGTTTGTGGTATTTGAGGCCTACTTGAAATCTATCCCAAAAAGAAAATCTTACATTGAAGTTATTGATAGTGTCATTCAGAAAAACCTAAGACACACGCTAGCGTGCTGATAGAAGTGTCATTCTGTGATTAAACCTATAACTGTCACACAGCGCAAAAAAAAACAGGTCTCACATCTCTATTCAACCAAATCTGCACAGTTTTAGCTGGTCAAGTTATTTGTAGTGACCGTAAAAGCAGACTTTTTGTTCTGGGTTGAAAAAGCATTCCCAAATTTGCCATTCTGAAAATAACTAGTTTGTGGTATTTGAGGCCTACTTGAAATCTATCCAAAAAAGAAAATCTTACATTGAAGTTATTGATAGTGTCATTCAGAAAAACCTAAGACAAACGCTAGCGTGCTGATAGAAGTGTCATTCTGTGATTAAACCTATAACTGTCACACAGCGCAAAAAAAAAAACAGGTCTCACATCTCTATTCAACCAAATCTGCACAGTTTTAGCTGGTCAAGTTATTTGTAGTGACCGTAAAAGCAGACTTTTTGTTCTGGGTTGAAAAAGCATTCCCAAATTTGCCATTCTGAAAATAACTAGTTTGTGGTATTTGAGGCCTACTTGAAATCTATCCCAAAAAGAAAATCTTACATTGAAGTTATTGATAGTGTCATTCAGAAAAACCTAAGACACACGCTAGCGTGCTGATAGAAGTGTCATTCTGTGATTAAACCTATAACTGTCACACAGCGCAAAAAAAAAAACAGGTCTCACATCTCTATTCAACCAAATCTGCACAGTTTTAGCTGGTCAAGTTATTTGTAGTGACCGTAAAAGCAGACTTTTTGTTCTGGGTTGAAAAAGCATTCCCAAATTCGCCATTCTGAAAATAACTAGTTTGTGGTATTTGAGGCCTACTTGAAATCTATCCCAAAAAGAAAATCTTACATTGAAGTTATTGATAGTGTCATTCAGAAAAACCTAAGACACACGCTAGCGTGCTGATAGAAGTGTCATTCTGTGATTAAACCTATAACTGTCACACAGCGCAAAAAAAAACAGGTCTCACATCTCTAGTCAACCAAATCTGCACAGTTTTAGCTGGTCAAGTTATTTGTAGTGACCGTAAAAGCAGACTTTTTGTTCTGGGTTGAAAAAGCATTCCCAAATTTGCCATTCTGAAAATAACTAGTTTGTGGTATTTGAGGCCTACTTGAAATCTATCCCAAATAGAAAATCTTACATTGAAGTTATTGATAGTGTCATTCAGAAAAACCTAAGACACACGCTAGCGTGCTGATAGAAGTGTCATTCTGTGATTAAACCTATAACTGTCACACAGCGCAAAAAAAAACAGGTCTCACATCTCTATTCAACCAAATCTGCACAGTTTTAGCTGGTCAAGTTATTTGTAGTGACCGTAAAAGCAGACTTTTTGTTCTGGGTTGAAAAAGCATTCCCAAATTTGCCATTCTGAAAATAACTAGTTTGTGGTATTTGAGGCCTACTTGAAATCTATCCAAAAAAGAAAATCTTACATTGAAGTTATTGATAGTGTCATTCAGAAAAACCTAAGACACACGCTAGCGTGCTGATAGAAGTGTCAATCTGTGATTAAACCTATAACTGTCACACAGCGCAAAAAAAAAACAGGCCTCACATCTCTATTCAACCAAATCTGCACAGTTTTAGCTGGTCAAGTTATTTGTAGTGACCGTAAAAGCAGACTTTTTGTTCTGGGTTGAAAAAGCATTCCCTAATTTGCCATTCTGAAAATAACTAGTTTGTGGTATTTGAAGCCTACTTGAAATCTATTCCAAAAAGAAAATCTTACATTGAAGTTATTGATAGTGTCATTCAGAAAAACCTATGACACACGCTAGCGTGCTGATAGAAGTGTCATTCTGTGATTAAACCTATAACTGTCACACAGCGCAAAAAAAAAAAACAGGTCTCACATCTCTATTCAACCAAATCTGCACAGTTTTAGCTGGTCAAGTTATTTGTAGTGACCGTAAAAGCAGACTTTTTGTTCTGGGTTGAAAAAACATTCCCAAATTTGCCATTCTGAAAATAACTAGTTTGTGGTATTTGAGGCCTACTTGAAATCTATCCAAAAAAGAAAATCTTACATTGAAGTTATTGATAGTGTCATTCAGAAAAACCTAAGACACACGCTAGCGTGCTGATAGAAGTGTCATTCTGTGATTAAACCTATAACTGTCACACAGCGCAAAAAAAAAACAGGTCTCACATCTCTATTCAACCAAATCTGCACAGTTTTAGCTGGTCAAGTTATTTGTAGTGACCGTAAAAGCAGACTTTTTTTTCTGGGTTAAAAAAGCATTCCCAAATTTGCCATTCTGAAAATAACTAGTTTGTGGTATTTGAGGCCTACTTGAAATCTATCCAAAAAGAAAATCTTACATTGAAGTTATTGATAGTGTCATTCAGAAAAACCTAAGACACACGCTAGCGTGCTGATAGAAGTGTCAATCTGTGATTAAACCTATAACTGTCACACAGCGCAAAAAAAAACAGGTCTCACATCTCTATTCAACCAAATCTGCACAGTTTTAGCTGGTCAAGTTATTTGTAGTGACCGTAAAAGCAGACTTTTTGTTCTGGGTTGAAAAAGCATTCCCTAATTTGCCATTCTGAAAATAACTAGTTTGTGGTATTTGAAGCCTACTTGAAATCTATCCCAAAAAGAAAATCTTACATTGAAGTTATTGATAGTGTCATTCAGAAAAACCTATTACACACGCTAGCGTGCTGATAGAAGTGTCATTCTGTGATTAAACCTATAACTGTCACACAGCGCAAAAAAAAAACAGGTCTCACATCTCTATTCAACCAAATCTGCACAGTTTTAGCTGGTCAAGTTATTTGTAGTGACCGGAAAAGCAGACTTTTTGTTCAGGGTTGAAAAAGCATTCCCAAATTTGCCATTCTGAAAATAACTAGTTTGTGGTATTTGAGGCCTACTTGAAATCTATCCAAAAAAGAAAATCTTACATTGAAGTTATTGATAGTGTCATTCAGAAAAACCTAAGACACACGCTAGCGTGCTGATAGAAGTGTCATTCTGTGATTAAACCTATAAATGTCACACAGCGCAAAAAAAAAAACAGGTCTCACATCTCTATTCAACCAAATCTGCACAGTTTTAGCTGGTCAAGTTATTTGTAGTGACCGTAAAAGCAGACTTTTTCTTCTGGGTTGAAAAAGCATTCCCAAATTTGCCATTCTGAAAATAACTAGTTTGTGGTATTTGAGGCTTACTTGAAATCTATCCCAAAAAGAAAATCTTACATTGAAGGTATTGATAGTGTCATTCAGAAAAACCTAAGACACACGCTAGCGTGCTGATAGAAGTGTCATTCTGTGATTAAACCTATAACTGTCACACAGCGCTAAAAAAAACAGGTCTCACATCTCTATTCAACCAAATCTGCACAGTTTTAGCTGGTCAAGTTATTTGTAGTGACCGTAAAAGCAGACTTTTTGTTCTGGGTTGAAAAAGCATTCCCAAATTTGCATTCTGAAAATAACTAGTTTGTGGTATTTGAGGCCTACTTGAAATCTATCCCAAAAAGAAAATCTTACATTGAAGTTATTGATAGTGTCATTCAGAAAAACCTAAGACACACGCTAGCGTGCTGATAGAAGTGTCATTCTGTGATTAAACCTATAACTGTCACACAGCGCAAAAAAAAACAGGTCTCACATCTCTATTCAACCAAATCTGCACAGTTTTAGCTGGTCAAGTTATTTGTAGTGACCGTAAAAGCAGACTTTTTGTTCTGGGTTGAAAAAGCATTCCCAAATTTGCCATTCTGAAAATAACTAGTTTGTGGTATTTGAGGCCTACTTGAAATCTATCCCAAAAAGAAAATCTTACATTGAAGTTATTGATAGTGTCATTCAGAAAAACCTAAGACACACGCTAGCGTGCTGATAGAAGTGTCATTCTGTGATTAAACCTATAACTGTCACACAGCGCAAAAAAAAACAGGTCTCACATCTCTATTCAACCAAATCTGCACAGTTTTAGCTGGTCAAGTTATTTGTAGTGACCGTAAAAGCAGACTTTTTGTTCTGGGTTGAAAAAGCATTCCCAAATTTGCCATTCTGAAAATAACTAGTTTGTGGTATTTGAGGCCTACTTGAAATCTATCCCAAAAAGAAAATCTTACATTGAAGTTATTGATAGTGTCATTCAGAAAAACCTAAGACACACGCTAGCGTGCTGATAGAAGTGTCATTCTGTGATTAAACCTATAACTGTCACACAGCGCAAAAAAAAAACAGGTCTCACATCTCTATTCAACCAAATCTGCACAGTTTTAGCTGGTCAAGTTATTTGTAGTGACCGTAAAAGCAGACTTTTTGTTCTGGGTTGAAAAAGCATTCCCAAATTTGCCATTCTGAAAATAACTAGTTTGTGGTATTTGAGGCCTACTTGAAATCTATCCCAAAAAGAAAATCTTACATTGAAGTTATTGATAGTGTCATTCAGAAAAACCTAAGACACACGCTAGCGTGCTGATAGAAGTGTCATTCTGTGATTAAACCTATAACTGTCACACAGCGCAAAAAAAAAACAGGTCTCACATCTCTATTCAACCAAATCTGCACAGTTTTAGCTGGTCAAGTTATTTGTAGTGACCGTAAAAGCAGACTTTTTGTTCTGGGTTGAAAAAGCATTCCCAAATTTGCCATTCTGAAAATAACTAGTTTGTGGTATTTGAGGCCTACTTGAAATCTATCCCAAAAAGAAAATCTTACATTGAAGTTATTGATAGTGTCATTCAGAAAAACCTAAGACACACGCTAGCGTGCTGATAGAAGTGTCATTCTGTGATTAAACCTATAACTGTCACACAGCGCAAAAAAAAAACAGGTCTCACATCTCTATTCAACCAAATCTGCACAGTTTTAGCTGGTCAAGTTATTTGTAGTGACCGTAAAAGCAGACTTTTTGTTCTGGGTTGAAAAAGCATTCCCAAATTTGCCATTCTGAAAATAACTAGTTTGTGGTATTTGAGGCCTACTTGAAATCTATCCCAAAAAGAAAATCTTACATTGAAGTTATTGATAGTGTCATTCAGAAAAACCTAAGACACACGCTAGCGTGCTGATAGAAGTGTCATTCTGTGATTAAACCTATAACTGTCACACAGCGCAAAAAAAAACAGGTCTCACATCTCTATTCAACCAAATCTGCACAGTTTTAGCTGGTCAAGTTATTTGTAGTGACCGTAAAAGCAGACTTTTTGTTCTGGGTTGAAAAAGCATTCCCAAATTTGCCATTCTGAAAATAACTAGTTTGTGGTATTTGAGGCCTACTTGAAATCTATCCCAAAAAGAAAATCTTACATTGAAGTTATTGATAGTGTCATTCAGAAAAACCTAAGACACACGCTAGCGTGCTGATAGAAGTGTCATTCTGTGATTAAACCTATAACTGTCACACAGCGCAAAAAAAAACAGGTCTCACATCTCTATTCAACCAAATCTGCACAGTTTTAGCTGGTCAAGTTATTTGTAGTGACCGTAAAAGCAGACTTTTTGTTCTGGGTTGAAAAAGCATTCCCAAATTTGCCATTCTGAAAATAACTAGTTTGTGGTATTTGAGGCCTACTTGAAATCTATCCCAAAAAGAAAATCTTACATTGAAGTTATTGATAGTGTCATTCAGAAAAACCTAAGACACACGCTAGCGTGCTGATAGAAGTGTCATTCTGTGATTAAACCTATAACTGTCACACAGCGCAAAAAAAAAACAGGTCTCACATCTCTATTCAACCAAATCTGCACAGTTTTAGCTGGTCAAGTTATTTGTAGTGACCGTAAAAGCAGACTTTTTGTTCTGGGTTGAAAAAGCATTCCCAAATTTGCCATTCTGAAAATAACTAGTTTGTGGTATTTGAGGCCTACTTGAAATCTATCCCAAAAAGAAAATCTTACATTGAAGTTATTGATAGTGTCATTCAGAAAAACCTAAGACACACGCTAGCGTGCTGATAGAAGTGTCATTCTGTGATTAAACCTATAACTGTCACACAGCGCAAAAAAAAAACAGGTCTCACATCTCTATTCAACCAAATCTGCACAGTTTTAGCTGGTCAAGTTATTTGTAGTGACCGTAAAAGCAGACTTTTTGTTCTGGGTTGAAAAAGCATTCCCAAATTTGCCATTCTGAAAATAACTAGTTTGTGGTATTTGAGGCCTACTTGAAATCTATCCCAAAAAGAAAATCTTACATTGAAGTTATTGATACTGTCATTCAGAAAAACCTAAGACACACGCTAGCGTGCTGATAGAAGTGTCATTCTGTGATTAAACCTATAACTGTCACACAGCGCAAAAAAAAAACAGGTCTCACATCTCTATTCAACCAAATCTGCACAGTTTTAGCTGGTCAAGTTATTTGTAGTGACCGTAAAAGCAGACTTTTTGTTCTGGGTTGAAAAAGCATTCCCAAATTTGCCATTCTGAAAATAACTAGTTTGTGGTATTTGAGGCCTACTTGAAATCTATCCAAAAAAGAAAATCTTACATTGAAGTTATTGATAGTGTCATTCAGAAAAACCTAAGACACACGCTAGCGTGCTGATAGAAGTGTCATTCTGTGATTAAACCTATAACTGTCACACAGCGCAAAAAAAAAACAGGTCTCACATCTCTATTCAACCAAATCTGCACAGTTTTAGCTGGTCAAGTTATTTGTAGTGACCGTAAAAGCAGACTTTTTGTTCTGGGTTAAAAAAGCATTCCCAAATTTGCCATTCTGAAAATAACTAGTTTGTGGTATTTGAGGCCTACTTGAAATCTATCCCAAAAAGAAAATCTTACATTGAAGTTATTGATAGTGTCATTCAGAAAAACCTAAGACACACGCTAGCGTGCTGATAGAAGTGTCAATCTGTGATTAAACCTATAACTGTCACACAGCGCAAAAAAAAACAGGTCTCACATCTCTATTCAACCAAATCTGCACAGTTTTAGCTGGTCAAGTTATTTGTAGTGACCGTAAAAGCAGACTTTTTGTTCTGGGTTGAAAAAGCATTCCCTAATTTGCCATTCTGAAAATAACTAGTTTGTGGTATTTGAAGCCTACTTGAAATCTATCCCAAAAAGAAAATCTTACATTGAAGTTATTGATAGTGTCATTCAGAAAAACCTATTACACACGCTAGCGTGCTGATAGAAGTGTCATTCTGTGATTAAACCTATAACTGTCACACAGCGCAAAAAAAAAACAGGTCTCACATCTCTATTCAACCAAATCTGCACAGTTTTAGCTGGTCAAGTTATTTGTAGTGACCGTAAAAGCAGACTTTTTGTTCTGGGTTGAAAAAGCATTCCCAAATTTGCCATTCTGAAAATAACTAGTTTGTGGTATTTGAGGCCTACTTGAAATCTATCCCAAATAGAAAATCTTACATTGAAGTTATTGATAGTGTCATTCAGAAAAACCTAAGACACACGCTAGCGTGCTGATAGAAGTGTCATTCTGTGATTAAACCTATAACTGTCACACAGCGCAAAAAAAAAACAGGTCTCACATCTCTATTCAACCAAATCTGCACAGTTTTAGCTGGTCAAGTTATTTGTAGTGACCGTAAAAGCAGACTTTTTGTTCTGGGTTGAAAAAGCATTCCCAAATTTGCCATTCTGAAAATAACTAGTTTGTGGTATTTGAGGCCTACTTGAAATCTATCCCAAAAAGAAAATCTTACATTGAAGTTATTGATAGTGTCATTCAGAAAAACCTAAGACACACGCTAGCGTGCTGATAGAAGTGTCATTCTGTGATTAAACCTATAACTGTCACACAGCGCAAAAAAAAACAGGTCTCACATCTCTATTCAACCAAATCTGCACAGTTTTAGCTGGTCAAGTTATTTGTAGTGACCGTAAAAGCAGACTTTTTGTTCTGGGTTCAAAAAGCATTCCCAAATTTGCCATTCTGAAAATAACTAGTTTGTGGTATTTGAGGCCTACTTGAAATCTATCCCAAAAAGAAAATCTTACATTGAAGTTATTGATAGTGTCATTCAGAAAAACCTAAGACACACGCTAGCGTGCTGATAGAAGTGTCATTCTGTGATTAACCTATAACTGTCACACAGCGCAAAAAAAAACAGGTCTCACATCTCTATTCAACCAAATCTGCACAGTTTTAGCTGGTCAAGTTATTTGTAGTGACCGTAAAAGCAGACTTTTGTTCTGGGTTGAAAAAGCATTCCCAAATTTGCCATTCTGAAAATAACTAGTTTGTGGTATTTGAGGCCTACTTGAAATCTATCCCAAAAAGAAAATCTTACATTGAAGTTATTGATAGTGTCATTCAGAAAAACCTAAGACACACGCTAGCGTGCTGATAGAAGTGTCATTCTGTGATTAAACCTATAACTGTCACACAGCGCAAAAAAAAACAGGTCTCACATCTCTATTCAACCAAATCTGCACAGTTTTAGCTGGTCAAGTTATTTGTAGTGACCGTAAAAGCAGACTTTTTGTTCTGGGTTGAAAAAGCATTCCCAAATTTGCCATTCTGAAAATAACTAGTTTGTGGTATTTGAGGCCTACTTGAAATCTATCCCAAAAAGAAAATCTTACATTGAAGTTATTGATAGTGTCATTCAGAAAAACCTAAGACACACGCTAGCGTGCTGATAGAAGTGTCATTCTGTGATTAAACCTATAACTGTCACACAGCGCAAAAAAAAAACAGGTCTCACATCTCTATTCAACCAAATCTGCACAGTTTTAGCTGGTCAAGTTATTTGTAGTGACCGTAAAAGCAGACTTTTTGTTCTGGGTTGAAAAAGCATTCCCAAATTTGCCATTCTGAAAATAACTAGTTTGTGGTATTTGAGGCCTACTTGAAATCTATCCAAAAAAGAAAATCTTACATTGAAGTTATTGATAGTGTCATTCAGAAAAACCTAAGACACACGCTAGCGTGCTGATAGAAGTGTCATTCTGTGATTAAACCTATAACTGTCACACAGCGCAAAAAAAAACAGGTCTCACATCTCTATTCAACCAAATCTGCACAGTTTTAGCTGGTCAAGTTATTTGTAGTGACCGTAAAAGCAGACTTTTTGTTCTGGGTTGAAAAAGCATTCCCAAATTTGCCATTCTGAAAATAACTAGTTTGTGGTATTTGAGGCCTACTTGAAATCTATCCAAAAAGAAAATCTTACATTGAAGTTATTGATAGTGTCAATCAGAAAAACCTAAGACACACGCTAGCGTGCTGATAGAAGTGTCATTCTGTGATTAAACCTATAACTGTCACACAGCGCAAAAAAAAAACAGGTCTCACATCTCTATTCAACCAAATCTGCACAGTTTTAGCTGGTCAAGTTATTTGTAGTGACCGTAAAAGCAGACTTTTTGTTCTGGGTTGAAAAAGCATTCCCAAATTTGCCATTCTGAAAATAACTAGTTTGTGGTATTTGAGGCCTACTTGAAATCTATCCCAAAAAGAAAATCTTACATTGAAGTTATTGATAGTGTCATTCAGAAAAACCTAAGACACACGCTAGCGTGCTGATAGAAGTGTCATTCTGTGATTAAACCTATAACTGTCACACAGCGCAAAAAAAAAACAGGTCTCACATCTCTATTCAACCAAATCTGCACAGTTTTAGCTGGTCAAGTTATTTGTAGTGACCGTAAAAGCAGACTTTTTGTTCTGGGTTGAAAAAGCATTCCCAAATTTGCCATTCTGAAAATAACTAGTTTGTGGTATTTGAGGCCTACTTGAAATCTATCCCAAAAAGAAAATCTTACATTGAAGTTATTGATAGTGTCATTCAGAAAAACCTAAGACACACGCTAGCGTGCTGATAGAAGTGTCATTCTGTGATTAAACCTATAACTGTCACACAGCGCAAAAAAAAAACAGGTCTCACATCTCTATTCAACCAAATCTGCACAGTTTTAGCTGGTCAAGTTATTTGTAGTGACCGTAAAAGCAGACTTTTTGTTCTGGGTTGAAAAAGCATTCCCAAATTTGCCATTCTGAAAATAACTAGTTTGTGGTATTTGAGGCCTACTTGAAATCTATCCCAAAAAGAAAATCTTACATTGAAGTTATTGATAGTGTCATTCAGAAAAACCTAAGACACACGCTAGCGTGCTGATAGAAGTGTCATTCTGTGATTAAACCTATAACTGTCACACAGCGCAAAAAAAACAGGTCTCACATCTCTATTCAACCAAATCTGCACAGTTTTAGCTGGTCAAGTTATTTGTAGTGACCGTAAAAGCAGACTTTTTGTTCTGGGTTGAAAAAGCATTCCCAAATTTGCCATTCTGAAAATAACTAGTTTGTGGTATTTGAGCCTACTTGAAATCTATCCCAAAAAGAAAATCTTACATTGAAGTTATTGATAGTGTCATTCAGAAAAACCTAAGACACACGCTAGCGTGCTGATAGAAGTGTCATTCTGTGATTAAACCTATAACTGTCACACAGCGCAAAAAAAAAAACAGGTCTCACATCTCTATTCAACCAAATCTGCACAGTTTTAGCTGGTCAAGTTATTTGTAGTGACCGTAAAGCAGACTTTTTGTTCTGGGTTGAAAAAGCATTCCCAAATTTGCCATTCTGAAAATAACTAGTTTGTGGTATTTGAGGCCTACTTGAAATCTATCCCAAAAAGAAAATCTTACATTGAAGTTATTGATAGTGTCATTCAGAAAAACCTAAGACACACGCTAGCGTGCTGATAGAAGTGTCATTCTGTGATTAAACCTATAACTGTCACACAGCGCAAAAAAAACAGGTCTCACATCTCTATTCAACCAAATCTGCACAGTTTTAGCTGGTCAAGTTATTTGTAGTGACCGTAAAAGCAGACTTTTGTTCTGGGTTGAAAAAGCATTCCCAAATTTGCCATTCTGAAAATAACTAGTTTGTGGTATTTGAGGCCTACTTGAAATCTATCCCAAAAAGAAAATCTTACATTGAAGTTATTGATAGTGTCATTCAGAAAAACCTAAGACACACGCTAGCGTGCTGATAGAAGTGTCATTCTGTGATTAAACCTATAACTGTCACACAGCGCAAAAAAAAACAGGTCTCACATCTCTATTCAACCAAATCTGCACAGTTTTAGCTGGTCAAGTTATTTGTAGTGACCGTAAAAGCAGACTTTTTGTTCTGGGTTGAAAAAGCATTCCCAAATTTGCCATTCTGAAAATAACTAGTTTGTGGTATTTGAGGCCTACTTGAAATCTATCCCAAAAAGAAAATCTTACATTGAAGTTATTGATAGTGTCATTCAGAAAAACCTATACACACGCTAGCGTGCTGATAGAAGTGTCATTCTGTGATTAAACCTATAACTGTCACACAGCGCAAAAAAAAAACAGGTCTCACATCTCTATTCAACCAAATCTGCACAGTTTTAGCTGGTCAAGTTATTTGTAGTGACCGTAAAAGCAGACTTTTTGTTCTGGGTTGAAAAAGCATTCCCAAATTTGCCATTCTGAAAATAACTAGTTTGTGGTATTTGAGGCCTACTTGAAATCTATCCCAAAAAGAAAATCTTACATTGAAGTTATTGATAGTGTCATTCAGAAAAACCTAAGACACACGCTAGCGTGCTGATAGAAGTGTCATTCTGTGATTAAACCTATAATGTCACACAGCGCAAAAAAAAACAGGTCTCGCACTCTATTCAACCAAATCTGCACAGTTTTAGCTGGTCAAGTTATTTGTAGTGACCGTCAAAGCAGACTTTTTGTTCTGGGTTGAAAAAGCATTCCCAAATTTGCCATTCTGAAAATAACTAGTTTGTTGTATTTGAGGCCTACTTGAAATCTATCCCAAAAGAAAATCTTACATTGAAGTTATTGATAGTGTCATTCAGAAAAACCTAAGACACACGCTAGCGTGCTGATAGAAGTGTCATTCTGTGATTAAACCTATAACTGTCACACAGCGCAAAAAAAAAACAGGTCTCACATCTCTATTCAACCAAATCTGCACAGTTTTAGCTGGTCAAGTTATTTGTAGTGACCGTCAAAGCAGACTTTTTGTTCTGGGTTGAAAAAGCATTCCCAAATTTGCCATTCTGAAAATAACTAGTTTGTGGTATTTGAGGCCTACTTGAAATCTATCCAAAAAGAAAATCTTACATTGAAGTTATTGATAGTCATTCAGAAAAACCTAAGACACACGCTAGCGTGCTGATAGAAGTGTCATTCTGTGATTAAACCTATAACTGTCACACAGCGCAAAAAAAAAGGTCTCACATCTCTATTCAAACCAAATCTGCACAGTTTTAGCTGGTCAAGTTTTTGTAGTGACCGTAAAAGCAGACTTTTTGTTCTGTTTGAAAAAAGCATTCCCCAAATTTGCCATTCTGAAAATAACTATTTGTGGTATTTGAGGCCTACTTGAAATCTATCCCAAAAAGAAAATCTTACATTGAAGTTATTGATAGTGTCATTCAGAAAAACCTAAGACACACGCTAG
>NC_053394.1:262698098-262742615 GCF_905171765.1 Bufo bufo
TCTCACCCAGCATGGGTATATGTAAAATGACACCCCAAAACACATTCCCCAACTTCTCCTGAATACAGAGATACCACATGTGTGACACTTTTTTGCAGCCTAGGTGGGCAAAGGGGCCCACATTCCAAAGAGCACCGTTCGGATTTCACCGGTCATTTTTTACAGAATTTGATTTCAAACTCCTTACCACACATTTGGGCCCCTAGAATGCCAGAACAGTATAACTACCCCACAAGTGACCCCATTTTAGAAAGAAGACACCCCAAGGTATTCGCTGATGGGCATAGTGAGTTCATGGAAGTTTTTATTTTTTGTCACAAGTTAGTGGAATATGAGACTTTGTAAGAAAAAAAAAATCATCATTTTCCACTAACTTGTAACAAAAAAAAAAAAAATTCTAGGAACTCGCCATGCCCCTCACGAAATACCTTGGGGTGTCTTCTTTCCAAAATGGGGTCACTTGTGGGGTAGTTATACTGCCCTGGCATTCTAGGGGCCCAAATGTGTGGTAAGGAGTTTGAAATCAAATTCTGTAAAAAATAGCCAGTAAAATCCGAAAGGTGCTCTTTGGAATGTGGGTCCCTTTGCCCACCTAGGCTGCAAAAAAGTGTCACACATGTGGTATATCCGTATTCAGGAGAAGTTGGGGAATGTGTTTTGGGGTGTCATTTTACATATACCCATGCTGGGTGAGATAAATATCTTGGTCAAATGCCAACTTTGTATAAAAAAATGGGAAAAGTTGTCTTTTGCCAAGATATTTCTCTCACGCAGCATGGGTATATGTAAAATGACACCCCAAAACACATTCCCCAACTTCTCCTGAATACGGAGATACCAGATGTGTGACAGTTTTTTGCAGCCTAGGTGGGCAAAGGGGCCCATATTCCAAAGAGCACCTTTCGGATTTCACTGGTCATTTTTACAGAATTTGATTTCAAACTCCTTACCACAAATTTGGGCCCCTAGAATGCCAGGGCAGTATAACTACCCCACAAGTGACCCCATTTTGGAAAGAAGACACCCCAAGGTATTCGCTGATGGGCATAGTGAGTTCATGGAAGTTTTTATTTTTTGTCACAAGTTAGTGGAATATGAGACTTTGTAAGAAAAAAAAAATCATCATTTTCCACTAACTTGTGACAAAAAAAAAAAAATTCTAGGAACTCGCCATGCCCCTCACGAAATACCTTGGGGTGTCTTCTTTCCAAAATGGGGTCACTTGTGGGGTAGTTATACTGCCCTGGCATTCTAGGGGCCCAAATGTGTGGTAAGGAGTTTGAAATCAAATTCTGTAAAAAATAGCCAGTGAAATCCGAAAGGTGCTCTTTGGAATGTGGGTCCCTTTGCCCACCTAGGCTGCAAAAAAGTGTCACACATGTGGTATATCCGTATTCAGGAGAAGTTGGGGAATGTGTTTTGGGGTGTCATTTTACATATACCCATGCTGGGTGAGATAAATATCTTGGTCAAATGCCAACTTTGTATGAAAAAATGGGAAAAGTTGTCTTTTGCCAAGATATTTCTCTCACCCAGCATGGGTATATGTAAAATGACACCCCAAAACACATTCCCCAACTTCTCCTGAATACAGAGATACCACATGTGTAACACTTTTTTGCAGCCTAGGTGGGCAAAGGGGCCCACATTCCAAAGAGCACCGTTCGGATTTCACCGGTCATTTTTTACAGAATTTGATTTCAAACTCCTTACCACACATTTGGGCCCCTAGAATGCCAGGGCAGTATAACTACCCCATAAGTGACCCCATTTTAGAAAGAAGACACCCCAAGGTATTCGCTGATGGGCATAGTGAGTTCATGGAAGTTTTTATTTTTTGTCACAAGTTAGTGGAATATGATGATTTTTTTTTTTTTCTTACAAAGTCTCATATTCCACTAACTTGTGACAAAAAATAAAAAGTTCTATGATCTCACTATGCCCATCAGCGAATACCTTGGGGTGTCTTCTTTCCAAAATGGGGTCACTTGTGGGGTAGTTATACTGCCCTGGCATTCTAGGGGCATAAATGTGTGGTAAGGAGTTTGAAATCAAAATGTTTAAAAAATGACCGGTGAAATCCGAAAGGTGCTCTTTGGAATGTGGGCCCCTTTGCCCACCTAGGCTGCAAAAAAGTGCCACACATGTGGTATCGCCGTACTCAGGAGAAGTTGGCGAATGTGTTTTGGGGTGTCATATTACATATACCCATGCTGGGTGAGATAAATATCTTGGTCAAATGCAACTTTGTATAAAAAAATGGGAAAAGTTGTCTTTTGCCAAGATATTTCTCTCACGCAGCATGGGTATATGTAAAATGACACCCCAAAACACATTCCCCAACTTCTCCTGAATACGGAGATACCAGATGTGTGACACTTTTTTGCAGCCTAGGTGGGCAAAGGGGCCCATATTCCAAAGAGCACCTTTCGGATTTCACTGGTCATTTTTACAGAATTTGATTTCAAACTCCTTACCATAAATTTGGGCCCCTAGAATGCCAGGGCAGTATAACTACCCCACAAGTGACCCCATTTTGGAAAGAAGACACCCCAAGGTATTCGCTGATGGGCATAGTGAGTTCATGGAAGTTTTTATTTTTTGTCACAAGTTAGTGGAATATGAGACTTTGTAAGAAAAAAAAAAATCATCATTTTCCACTAACTTGTGACAAAAAAAATTTTTTTCTAGGAACTCGCCATGCCCCTCACGGAATACCTTGGGGTGTCTTCTTTCCAAAATGGGGTCACTTGTGGGGTAGTTATACTGCCCTGGCATTCTAGGGGCCCAAATGTGTGGTAAGGAGTTTGAAATCAAATTCTGTAAAAAATAGCCAGTGAAATCCGAAAGGTGCTCTTTGGAATGTGGGCCCCTTTGCCCACCTAGGCTGCAAAAAAGTGTCACACATGTGGTATATCCGTATTCAGGAGAAGTTGGGGAATGTGTTTTGGGGTGTCATTTTACATATACCCATGCTGGGTGAGATAAATATCTTGGTCAAATGCCAACTTTGTATAAAAAAAATGGGAAAAGTTGTCTTTTGCCAAGATATTTCTCTCACCCAGCATGGGTATATGTAAAATGACACCCCAAAACACATTCCCCAACTTTTTCTGAATACAGAGATACCACATGTGTGACACTTTTTTGCAGCCTAGGTGGGCAAAGGGGCCCACATTCCAAAGAGCACCGTTCGGATTTCACCGGTCATTTTTTACAGAATTTGATTTCAAACTCCTTACCACACATTTGGGCCCCTAGAATGCCAGGGCAGTATAACTACCCCACAAGTGACCCCATTTTAGAAAGAAGACACCCCAAGGTATTCGCTGATGGGCATAGTGAGTTCATGGAAGTTTTTATTTTTTGTCACAAGTTAGTGGAATATGAGACTTTGTAAGAAAAAAAAAATCATCATTTTCCACTAACTTGTGACAAAAAAAAAAAAATTCTAGGAACTCGCCATGCCCCTCACGAAATACCTTGGGGTGTCTTCTTTCCAAAATGGGGTCACTTGTGGGGTAGTTATACTGCCCTGGCATTCTAGGGGCCCAAATGTGTGGTAAGGAGTTTGAAATCAAATTCTGTAAAAAATAGCCAGTGAAATCCGAAAGGTGCTCTTTGGAATGTGGGTCCCTTTGCCCACCTAGGCTGCAAAAAAGTGTCACACATGTGGTATATACGTATTCAGGAGAAGTTGGGGAATGTGTTTTGGGGTGTCATTTTACATATACCCATGCTGGGTGAGATAAATATCTTGGTCAAATGCCAACTTTGTATAAAAAAATGGGAAAAGTTGTCTTTTGCCAAGATATTTCTCTCACGCAGCATGGGTATATGTAAAATGACACCCCAAAACACATTCCCCAACTTCTCCTGAATACGGAGATACCAGATGTGTGACAGTTTTTTGCAGCCTAGGTGGGCAAAGGGGCCCATATTCCAAAGAGCACCTTTCGGATTTCACTGGTCATTTTTACAGAATTTGATTTCAAACTCCTTACCACAAATTTGGGCCCCTAGAATGCCAGGGCAGTATAACTACCCCACAAGTGACCCCATTTTGGAAAGAAGACACCCCAAGGTATTCGCTGATGGGCATAGTGAGTTCATGGAAGTTTTTATTTTTTGTCACAAGTTAGTGGAATATGAGACTTTGTAAGAAAAAAAAATCATCATTTTCCACTAACTTGTGACAAAAAAAAAAAAATTCTAGGAACTCGCCATGCCCCTCACGAAATACCTTGGGGTGTCTTCTTTCCAAAATGGGGTCACTTGTGGGGTAGTTATACTGCCCTGGCATTCTAGGGGCCCAAATGTGTGGTAAGGAGTTTGAAATCAAATTCTGTAAAAAATAGCCAGTGAAATCCGAAAGGTGCTCTTTGGAATGTGGGTCCCTTTGCCCACCTAGGCTGCAAAAAAGTGTCACACATGTGGTATATCCGTATTCAGGAGAAGTTGGGGAATGTGTTTTGGGGTGTCATTTTACATATACCCATGCTGGGTGAGATAAATATCTTGGTCAAATGCCAACTTTGTATAAAAAAATGGGAAAAGTTGTCTTTTGCCAAGATATTTCTCTCACCCAGCATGGGTATATGTAAAATGACACCCCAAAACACATTCCCCAACTTCTCCTGAATACAGAGATACCACATGTGTAACACTTTTTTGCAGCCTAGGTGGGCAAAGGGGCCCACATTCCAAAGAGCACCGTTCGGATTTCACCGGTCATTTTTTACAGAATTTGATTTCAAACTCCTTACCACACATTTGGGCCCCTAGAATGCCAGGGCAGTATAACTACCCCATAAGTGACCCCATTTTAGAAAGAAGACACCCCAAGGTATTCGATGATGGGCATAGTGAGTTCATGGAAGTTTTTATTTTTTGTCACAAGTTAGTGGAATATGATGATTTTTTTTTTTTTTCTTACAAAGTCTCATATTCCACTAACTTGTGACAAAAAATAAAAAGTTCTATGATCTCACTATGCCCATCAGCGAATACCTTGGGGTGTCTTCTTTCCAAAATGGGGTCACTTGTGGGGTAGTTATACTGCCCTGGCATTCTAGGGGCATAAATGTGTGGTAAGGAGTTTGAAATCAAAATGTTTAAAAAATGACCGGTGAAATCCGAAAGGTGCTCTTTGGAATGTGGGCCCCTTTGCCCACCTAGGCTGCAAAAAAGTGCCACACATGTGGTATCGCCGTACTCAGGAGAAGTTGGCGAATGTGTTTTGGGGTGTCATATTACATATACCCATGCTGGGTGAGATAAATATCTTGGTCAAATGCAACTTTGTATAAAAAAATGGGAAAAGTTGTCTTTTGCCAAGATATTTCTCTCACGCAGCATGGGTATATGTAAAATGACACCCCAAAACACATTCCCCAACTTCTCCTGAATACGGAGATACCAGATGTGTGACACTTTTTTGCAGCCTAGGTGGGCAAAGGGGCCCATATTCCAAAGAGCACCTTTCGGATTTCACTGGTCATTTTTACAGAATTTGATTTCAAACTCCTTACCATAAATTTGGGCCCCTAGAATGCCAGGGCAGTATAACTACCCCACAAGTGACCCCATTTTGGAAAGAAGACACCCCAAGGTATTCGCTGATGGGCATAGTGAGTTCATGGAAGTTTTTATTTTTTGTCACAAGTTAGTGGAATATGAGACTTTGTAAGAAAAAAAAAAAATCATCATTTTCCACTAACTTGTGACAAAAAAATTTTTTTTCTAGGAACTCGCCATGCCCCTCACGGAATACCTTGGGGTGTCTTCTTTCCAAAATGGGGTCACTTGTGGGGTAGTTATACTGCCCTGGCATTCTAGGGGCCCAAATGTGTGGTAAGGAGTTTGAAATCAAATTCTGTAAAAAATAGCCAGTGAAATCCGAAAGGTGCTCTTTGGAATGTGGGCCCCTTTGCCCACCTAGGCTGCAAAAAAGTGTCACACATGTGGTATATCCGTATTCAGGAGAAGTTGGGGAATGTGTTTTGGGGTGTCATTTTACATATACCCATGCTGGGTGAGATAAATATCTTGGTCAAATGCCAACTTTGTATAAAAAAAATGGGAAAAGTTGTCTTTTGCCAAGATATTTCTCTCACCCAGCATGGGTATATGTAAAATGACACCCCAAAACACATTCCCCAACTTCTCCTGAATACAGAGATACCACATGTGTGACACTTTTTTGCAGCCTAGGTGGGCAAAGGGGCCCACATTCCAAAGAGCACCGTTCGGATTTCACCGGTCATTTTTTACAGAATTTGATTTCAAACTCCTTACCACACATTTGGGCCCCTAGAATGCCAGGGCAGTATAACTACCCCACAAGTGACCCCATTTTAGAAAGAAGACACCCCAAGGTATTCGCTGATGGGCATAGTGAGTTCATGGAAGTTTTTATTTTTTGTCACAAGTTAGTGGAATATGAGACTTTGTAAGAAAAAAAAAAATCATCATTTTCCACTAACTTGTGACAAAAAAAAAAAAATTCTAGGAACTCGCCATGCCCCTCACGGAGTACCTTGGGGTGTCTTCTTTCCAAAATGGGGTCACTTGTGGGGTAGTTATACTGCCCTGGCATTTTCCAGGGGCCCTAATGAAGACTGATTCTGTGCTGACATGAAGCCAGATTCTCTGTTACGGGACCTCTCTCCTCTGTCTGGGTGCCGGGGCCTAAATATGTGACAGTGGCCTGTTCCAGTAGTGGGTGACGTGAAGCCTGATTCTCTGCTATGACATGAAGACTGATTCTGTGCTGACATGAAGCCAGATTCTCTGTTACGGGACCTCTCTCCTCTGTCTGGGTGCTGGGGCCTAAATGTGTGACAGTGGCCTGTTCCAGTGGTGGGTGACGTGAAGCCTGATTCTCTGCTATGACATGAAGACTGATTCTCTGCTGACATGAAGCCAGATTCTCTGCTATGGCATAAAGAGACTGATTCTCTGCTGACGTGAAGCCAGATTCTCTGCTATGGGACCTCTGTCCAATTGATATTGGTTAATTTTTATTTATTTTTTATCCACATTTGTTTGCAGGGGATTTACCTACATGTTGCTGCCTTTTGCAGCCCTCTAGCTCTTTCCTGGGCTGTTTTACAGCCTTTTAAGTGCCGAAAAGTTCGGGTCCCCATTGACTTCAATGAGGTTCGGGACGAAGTTCGGGTCGGGTTTGGATCTCGAACCCAAACATTTCCGGGAAGTTCGGCCGAACTTCTCGAACCCGAACATCCAGGTGTTCGCTTAACTCTATTTCTGGGTTTTCTCCTCTCTGCTTCTGGTTTTCGCATGGACCCGGAGAAGGTCTGTGCTGTGCTTAAGTGGGAGCTTCCTGAGAATCAGAAGGCATTGATGCGCTTTCTGGGTTTTGCGAACTATTACAGAAAGTTCATTTTGAATTATTCCTCTGTTGTCAAACCCCTCACTGACATGACAAAAAAGGGGGCGGATTTTTCCTCTTGGTCGGAGGAGGCGCTTGCAGCTTTTTCTAAGATTAAAGAGAGTTTTGCGTCTGCTCCCATCTTGGTGCATCCCGATGTTTCCTTACCTTTTATTGTTGAGGTGGATGCTTCCGAGGTGGGTGTGGGTGCGGTTTTATCCCAGGGCCCTTCTCCTGCCAAATGGCGACCCTGTGCCTTTTTCTCTAAAAAACTCTCCCCGGCAGAGAAAAACTATGATGTGGGAGATAGGGAGTTGTTGGCCATCAAGTTGGCTTTCGAGGAATGGCGCCATTGGTTGGAGGGGGGCAGGCACCCTATCACCGTTTTTACCGACCATAAGAATCTGGCGTACTTGGAGTCGGCCAAGCGTATGAATCCGAGACAGGCCAGATGGTCTCTGTTCTTCTCCAGATTCAATTTTGTCGTTACATTCCGCCCTGGGATCAAAAATGTGAAGGCTGATGCTTTCTCTCGCTGTTTTCCTGGAGGAGGAAACTCCGAGGACCCGGGTGCCATTTTGGCGGAGGGGGTAGTTGTTTCTGCTCTGTATTCTGATTTGGAGGCCGAGGTCCAGGCTGCCCAGACTGAGGCACCTGCCCGTTGTCCTTCTGGGAAGTTGTTTGTGCCTCCTGAGTTATGTCACAAACTCTTCAAGGAGCATTATGATACTGTTCTTGCTGGTCACCCCGGGAGTAGAGCCACGGTAGATCTCATTGCTCGGAGATTTTGGTGGCCGGCTCTTCGTAAGTCGGTGGAGGGTTTTGTGGCTGCTTGTGAGACGTGCGCTCGCGCTAAGGTCCCTCGTTCACGGCCTTCAGGTCCCCTTCTCCCGTTACCCATACCTTCCCGTCCTTGGACACACCTGTCCATGGACTTTATCACGGATCTTGGTGGTGGACCGTTTTAGCAAGATGGCTCATTTCGTACCCTTCCCTGGTTTACCCAATGCTAATACGTTGGCGCAAGCTTTTGTCGACCATATTGTTAAATTGCATGGCATTCCCTCTGATATTGTTTCCGATAGAGGCACGCAGTTTGTGTCCAGATTCTGGAAGGCTTTCTGTTCTCGCCTGGGGGTTCGGCTGTCCTTCTCTTCTGCTTTTCACCCGCAGTCGAATGGTCAGACTGAACGCGTCAATCAGAATCTGGAGACATATTTGCGCTGTTTTGTGGCAGAGAACCAGGAGGATTGGTGTTCGTTTCTCCCTCTTGCTGAGTTTGCTCTGAACAACCATCGTCAGGAATCTTCTGATAAGTCACCATTCTTTGGTGCATATGGGTTCCATCCGCAGTTTGGGACATTCTCAGGAGGGGCTCCTTCTGGTTTGCCTGAGGAGGAGAGATTTTCCTCGTCTTTGTCTACCATTTGGCAAAAGATTCAGAGTAATCTTAGAAAGATGAGTGAGAAATATAAGCGTGTGGCTGATAAGAGACTTGTGCCTGGTCCGGACCTGAATGTGAGTGATCTGGTGTGGTTGTCTACAAGAAATATTAAACTGAAGGTTCCCTCCTGGAAATTGGGTCCCAAGTTTATTGAGCCTTATAAAATCTTGTCAGTAGTCAATCCTGTTGCCTTCCGTCTTGATCTTCCACGGGTTTGGAAGATACATAATGTATTTCACAGATCTCTCTTAAAACCATATGTCCAGCCCACGGTACCCTCCTCTTTGCCTCCTCCTCCGATTTTGGTTGATGGCAATCTGGAGTTTGAGGTTTCCAGAATTGTGGACTCTCGCATTGTCCGCGGTTCTCTTCAGTACCTCGTTCATTGGAAGGGTTATGGTCCTGAGGAGAGGATGTGGGTCCCGGTGTCGGACATTAAAGCCACTCGCCTCATCAGGGCATTTCATAGGGCTCATCCTGAGAAGGTGGGTCCTGGGTGTCCGGGGTCCACCCGTAGAGGGGGGGGGTACTGTCACTACCAGAGCTTTGAGACGTTCTCACAGCTCTGTTTCTCCACCCTTGTGATGATGTCACTACTAGAGCTTGGAGGAGTTCTCTCTGCTCTGTTTCTCCGCCCCTGTGTATAGGTCTTTACTTTCGGTTTCCTTCCTCCCAGCTGTCCCTCCTGTGTTTGATTTCTCTGCCTTTAAATCACCCCTCCTCCTTTGTAGGGTGCGGATTATACTTTTCATTTGAGTTGTATCTCTCGCTTGAGTATCATCACTTGTGTTATATCTTTCTATGGACCCGAGTTCTGCTGAAGCAAGTACTTCAGATATTGTCTGCTGACTTTGGATCGGTTTTCACTGCTGCTGCAGCTCCTTCAGTTAAGTGTGCAGACATTGTTTGTTTCTGGTTGTTTGCTGACTGGATCCGAGGCGACCCCGGTTCCGTCCATATTCTGAGCAGGGCATCGGTGGCCGTGCCCCTTCCACTATTGTAGGGGTTACAGTGGTCATCAGCCTTAGGTACGCGGGCATGTCTCGATCCACCATCTGGATCTGGACATGTGCTTAGTAGCATGGGGAGAGCTTTTAGGGTCTGACAGGGGTCACCCTTTATCCTCCCTAGTTTGGGTCCGGTCAGTAGCTAATTCACTGTATATGCTCTTGTTGCTCACATACAGCCGTGACAGAGGGTCATGTGACACATCAAACTTATTGGGAATTTCCCACGAAAAACAATGGTGTGCTTGGTTTTAACGTAACTTTATTCTTTCATGAGTTATTTACAAGTTTCTGACCACTTATAAAATGTGTTCAATGTGCTGCCCATTGTGTTGGATTGTCAATGCAACCCTCTTCTCCCACTCTTCACACACTGATAGCAACACCGCAGGAGAAATGCTAGCACAGGCTTCCAGTATCCGTAGTTTCAGGTGCTGCACATCTCGTATCTTCACAGCATAGACAATTGCCTTCAGATGACCCCAAAGATAAAAGTCTAAGGGGGTCAGATCGGGAGACCTTGGGGGCCATTCAACTGGCCCACAACGACCAATCCACTTTCCAGGAAACTGTTCATCTAGGAATGCTCGGACCTGACACCCATAATGTGGTGGTGCACCATCTTGCTGGAAAAACTCAGGGAACGTGCCAGCTTCAGTGTATAAAGAGGGAAACACATCCTCATGTAGTAATTTTGCATATCCAGTGGCCTTGATGTTTCCATTGATGAAGAATGGCCCCACTATCTTTGTACCCCATATACCACACCATACCATCAATTTTTTTTGTTCCAACAGTCTTGGAGGGATCTATCCAATGTGGGTTAGTGGCAGACTAATAGCGGTGGTTTTGTTTGTTAACTTCACCATTCACATAAAAGTTTGCCTCATCACTGAACAAAATCTTCTGCGTAAACTGAGGGTCCTGTTCCAATTTTTGTTTTGCCCATTCTGAAAATTCAGTGCGCCGATCTGCCACCCTTAGCTGGAGTTTGTAAGGGTGCCATTTGTGAGTAGCTAATATCCGCCGAAGGGATGTTCGACTAATGCCACTCTCCAGTGACATGCGGCGAGTGCTACGCTGTGGGCTCTTGCTGAATGAAGCTAGGACAGCCACTGATGTTCCTTCATTAGAGACAGATTTCATGCGTCCACATTTTGGCAAATCCAACACTGAACCAGTTTCACGAAACTTAGCAAGCAGTTTGCTAACTGTAGCATGGGAGATGGGTGGTCTCGTAGGGTGTCTTGCATTGAAATCTGCTGCAATGACCCGGTTACTGCGTTCACCAGACATCAACACAATTTCTATCCGCTCCTCACGTGTTAACCTCGGTGACATGTCAATGGCTGTAAACAAAGAGAAACTTGTAAATAACTCATGAAAGAATAAAGTTACGTTAAAACCAAGCACACCATTGTTTTTCGTGTGAAATTCCCAATAAGTTTGATGTGTCACATGACCCTCTTCCTATTGAAAAAACAAAAGTTGGATTCAAAATGTCCGACTTCAAAATGGCCACCATGGTCACCACCCATCTTGAAAAGTTTCCCCCCTCACATATACTAATGTGCCACAAACAGGAAGTTAATATCACCAACCATTCCCATTTTATTAAGGTGTATCCATATAAATGGCCCACCCTGTAGATCCTGTCTATGTAGCAGCTGTAAGGCCTATATGTTCCCATCAGAATTGGCTTATGATTTGGTAGCCAACAGCAGGAGTGAGTATAAAACACAGAAGACATGCAAATATCCTATTCACATGTCATCTCTGTTTTGGATCCACTCCTGTTTTTGTTTGCTTTAGCAATACTGATGAATTACTGACTAAATGCTGACCAAGTGAAGGCAGACAGGATCGGTTTTTGGGGGGTTATTGTTCTGGCGGATCAGAGGATGGGCAAAATAATCAGTGCCATCAACACAAACTTACTGCTCACACACTTTCCACTCTGTCAGGGGGATCTACTTGTATAAGCGTTTAATAGAAAAGGTTCTGTAGACATCTATGTGGAATCAGCTAACGACGGTGTAAAAGGAGTGCTCTTCTTCTTGACGCTAACATCGACCTGTAAGGCTGAGTTCACGCTTGAGTTATTTGGTCAGTTTTGGCACCATAACTGCCCAAATAAGTGAAGTGTGCAGTGATTGTAATAGCGATGCCTGTCATACTGACTCACAGTATTGTTTCACTACCACAGCAGACTCCCTATGCGTGTAACTGCAAGGCACAGTGTTCTACACCACTATTCAAGCTCTTTGCAGCCAGGAAATAGCTGTCATCCAAACAGGCATTTGGCAACTACTACATTGGATAATTTAGTCATAGAATAACAGACCGCATGTAGTAATTGTGTATCCTGGACAGCAAGAAAATTGTAGCTTTAAAGATTGGCAGATAGGGTTCAGTGGGTTAAATTATTGTAAGTTTTCAATTTACTGTATAATCTCAATATCTTTGCATTTTATTCAGAAATATAGGTAGAGAGTAGGGATGAGCGAACCCGAACTGTATAGTTCGGGTTCGTACCGAATTTTGGGGTGTCCGTGACACGGACCCGAACCCGAACATTTTCGTAAAAGTCCGGGTTCGGGTTCGGTGTTCGGCGCTTTCTTGGCGCTTTTTGAAAGGCTGCAAAGCAGCCAATCAACAAGCGTCATATTACTTGCCCCAAGAGGCCATCACAGCCTTGCCTACTATTGGCATGGCTGTGATTGGCCAGTGCAGCATGTAACCCAGCCTCTATATAAGCTTGGGTCACGTTGCGCTGCACGTCACTCTGCTGATTGAAGCATAGGGAGAGGTTGCAGTTGCGACGTTAGGGCGAGATTAGGCAGATTAACTCCTCCAAAAGACTTCATTCTGTGATCGATCTGCAGCTGTGGATCATTGAAGTGCTAATATTGACTTGCTCACTTTTTTGAGGCTGCCCAGAGCGTTTTTAGATCACTTTTTTTCTGGGGTGATCGGCGGCCATTTTGTGACTTGTGGTGCGCCAGCACAAGCTATCACCAAGTGTATTTAACCATCAATAGTGTGGTTATTTTGTGCTATATCCTACATCAGCTGCAGGCTGAGCCTGTGTCACCGAAGTGCATTTAACCATCAACAGTCTGTTTTTTTTTTTGGCCATATACTACATCAGCTGCAGGCTGAGCCTGTGTCACCGAAGTGCATTTAACCATCAACAGTCTGATTATTTTTTGGCCATATACTACATCTGGTGCAGGCTGAGCCTGTGTCACCCAAGTGCATTTAACCATCAACAGTGTGGTTATTTTTTGGCCATATACTACATCAGGGGCAAGTTGAGCCTGTCACCCAGCGCCTAAAAAATAGTCCTGACATTTCTATTCAACCAAATCTGTACTGTTTTAGCTGGTCAAGTTATTTGTAGTGACCGTAAAAGCACACTTTTTGTTCTGGGTTGAAAAACTATTCCCAAATTTGCCATTCTCAAAATAACTAGTTTCTGGTATATGAGGCCTACTTGAAATCTATCCCAAAAAGGATATCTTACATTGAAGGTGCTGATAGTGTCATTCAGAAAAACCTAAGACACACGCTACCGTGCAGATAGAAGTCTGATTCTGTGATTAAACCTATACCTGTCACACAGCGCAAAAAAAAACAGGCCTCACATCTCTATTCAACCAAATCTGTACTGTTTTAGCTAGTCAAGTTATTTGTAGTGACCGTAAAAGCACATTTTTTTTTCTGGGTTGAAAAACTATTACCAAATTTGCCATTCTCAAAATAACTAGTTTCTGGTATTTGAGGCCTACTTGAAATCTATCCCAAAAAGGATATCTTACATTGAAGGTGCTGATAGTGTCATTCAGAAAAACCTAAGACACACGCTACCGTGCAGATAGAAGTCTGATTCTGTGATTAAACCTATACCTGTCACACAGCGCAAAAAAAACAATGCCTCACATCTCTATTCAACCAAATCTGTACTGTTTTAGCTGGTCAAGTTATTTGTAGTGACCGTAAAAGCACATTTTTTTTTCTGTGTTGAAAAACTATTCCCAAATTTGCCATTCTCAAAATAACTAGTTTCTGGTATTTGAGGCCTACTTGAAATCTATCCCAAAAAGGATATCTTACATTGAAGGTGCTGATAGTGCCATTCAGAAAAACCTAAGACACACACTACCGTGCAGATAGAAGTCTGATTCTGTGATTAAACCTATACCTGTCACACAGCGCAAAAAAAAAACAGGCCTCACATTTCTATTCAACCAAATCTGTACTGTTTTAGCTGGTCAAGTTATTTGTAGTGACCGTAAAAGCACATTTTTTTTTCTGGGTTGAAAAACTATTCCCAAATTTGCCATTCTCAAAATAACTAGTTTCTGGTATTTGAGGCCTACTTGAAATCTATCCCAAAAAGGATTTCTTACATTGAAGGTGCTGATAGTGCCATTCAGAAAAACCTAAGACACACGCTACCGTGCAGATAGAAGTCTGATTCTGTGATTAAACCTATACCTGTCACACAGCGCAAAAAAAAAACAGGCCTCACATTTCTATTCAACCAAATCTATCCTCTTTTAGCTGGTCAAGTTATTTGTAGTGACCGTAAAAGCACATTTTTTTTTCTGGGTTGAAAAACTATTCCCAAATTTGCCATTCTCAAAATAACTAGTTTCTGGTATTTGAGGCCTACTTGAAATCTATCCCAAAAAGGATATCTTACATTGAAGGTGCTGAATAGTGTCATTCAGAAAAACCTAAGACACACGCTACCGTGCTGATAGAAGTCTGATTCTGTGATTAAACCTATACCTGTCACACAGCGCAAAAAAAAACAGGCCTCACATCTCTATTCAACCAAATCTGTACTGTTTTAGCTGGTCAAGTTATTTGTAGTGACCGTAAAAGCACTTTTTTTTTCTGGGTTGAAAAACTATTCCCAAATTTGCCATTCTCAAAATAACTAGTTTCTGGTATTTGAGGCCTACTTGAAATCTATCCCAAAAAGGATATCTTACATTGAAGGTGCTGATAGTGTCATTCAGAAAAACCTAAGACACACGCTACCATGCAGATAGAAGTCTGATTCTGTGATTAAACCTATACCTGTCACACAGCGCAAAAAAAAAACAGGCCTCACATTTCTATTCAACCAAATCTGTACTGTTTTAGCTGGTCAAGTTATTTGTAGTGACCGTAAAAGCACTTTTTTTTTCTGGGTTGAAAAACTATTCCCAAATTTGCCATTCTCAAAATAACTAGTTTCTGGTATTTGAGGCCTACTTGAAATCTATCCCAAAAAGGATATCTTACATTGAAGGTGCTGAATAGTGTCATTCAGAAAAACCTAAGACACACGCTACCGTGCTGATAGAAGTCTGATTCTGTGATTAAACCTATACCTGTCACACAGCGCAAAAAAAAACAGGCCTCACATCTCTATTCAACCAAATCTGTACTGTTTTAGCTGGTCAAGTTATTTGTAGTGACCGTAAAAGCACTTTTTTTTTTCTGTGTTGAAAAACTATTCCCAAATTTGCCATTCTCAAAATAACTAGTTTCTGGTATTTGAGGCCTACTTGAAATCTATCCCAAAAAGGATATCTTACATTGAAGGTGCTGATAGTGTCATTCAGAAAAACCTAAGACACACGCTACCGTGCAGATAGAAGTCTGATTCTGTGATTAAACCTATACCTGTCACACAGCGCAAAAAAAAAACAGGCCTCACATTTCTATTCAACCAAATCTGTACTGTTTTAGCTGGTCAAGTTATTTGTAGTGACCGTAAAAGCACATTTTTTTTTCTGGGTTGAAAAACTATTCCCAAATTTGCCATTCTCAAAATAACTAGTTTCTGGTATTTGAGGCCTACTTGAAATCTATCCCAAAAAGGATATCTTACATTGAAGGTGCTGAATAGTGTCATTCAGAAAAACCTAAGACACACGCTACCGTGCTGATAGAAGTCTGATTCTGTGATTAAACCTATACCTGTCACACAGCGCAAAAAAAAACAGGCCTCACATCTCTATTCAACCAAATCTGTACTGTTTTAGCTGGTCAAGTTATTTGTAGTGACCGTAAAAGCACTTTTTTTTTCTGGGTTGAAAAACTATTCCCAAATTTGCCATTCTCAAAATAACTAGTTTCTGGTATTTGAGGCCTACTTGAAATCTATCCCAAAAAGGATATCTTACATTGAAGGTGCTGATAGTGTCATTCAGAAAAACCTAAGACACACGCTACCGTGCAGATAGAAGTCTGATTCTGTGATTAAACCTATACCTGTCACACAGCGCAAAAAAAAAACAGGCCTCACATTTCTATTCAACCAAATCTGTACTGTTTTAGCTGGTCAAGTTATTTGTAGTGACCGTAAAAGCACTTTTTTTTTCTGGGTTGAAAAACTATTCCCAAATTTGCCATTCTCAAAATAACTAGTTTCTGGTATTTGAGGCCTACTTGAAATCTATCCCAAAAAGGATATCTTACATTGAAGGTGCTGAATAGTGTCATTCAGAAAAACCTAAGACACACGCTACCGTGCTGATAGAAGTCTGATTCTGTGATTAAACCTATACCTGTCACACAGCGCAAAAAAAAACAGGCCTCACATCTCTATTCAACCAAATCTGTACTGTTTTAGCTGGTCAAGTTATTTGTAGTGACCGTAAAAGCACTTTTTTTTTTCTGTGTTGAAAAACTATTCCCAAATTTGCCATTCTCAAAATAACTAGTTTCTGGTATTTGAGGCCTACTTGAAATCTATCCCAAAAAGGATATCTTACATTGAAGGTGCTGATAGTGTCATTCAGAAAAACCTAAGACACACGCTACCGTGCAGATAGAAGTCTGATTCTGTGATTAAACCTATACCTGTCACACAGCGCAAAAAAAAAACAGGCCTCACATTTCTATTCAACCAAATCTGTACTGTTTTAGCTGGTCAAGTTATTTGTAGTGACCGTAAAAGCACTTTTTTTTTCTGGGTTGAAAAACTATTCCCAAATTTGCCATTCTCAAAATAACTAGTTTCTGGTATTTGAGGCCTACTTGAAATCTATCCCAAAAAGGATATCTTACATTGAAGGTGCTGAATAGTGTCATTCAGAAAAACCTAAGACACACGCTACCGTGCTGATAGAAGTCTGATTCTGTGATTAAACCTATACCTGTCACACAGCGCAAAAAAAAACAGGCCTCACATCTCTATTCAACCAAATCTGTACTGTTTTAGCTGGTCAAGTTATTTGTAGTGACCGTAAAAGCACTTTTTTTTTTCTGTGTTGAAAAACTATTCCCAAATTTGCCATTCTCAAAATAACTAGTTTCTGGTATTTGAGGCCTACTTGAAATCTATCCCAAAAAGGATATCTTACATTGAAGGTGCTGATAGTGTCATTCAGAAAAACCTAAGACACACGCTACCGTGCAGATAGAAGTCTGATTCTGTGATTAAACCTATACCTGTCACACAGCGCAAAAAAAAAACAGGCCTCACATTTCTATTCAACCAAATCTGTACTGTTTTAGCTGGTCAAGTTATTTGTAGTGACCGTAAAAGCACTTTTTTTTTCTGGGTTGAAAAACTATTCCCAAATTTGCCATTCTCAAAATAACTAGTTTCTGGTATTTGAGGCCTACTTGAAATCTATCCCAAAAAGGATATCTTACATTGAAGGTGCTGATAGTGCCATTCAGAAAAACCTAAGACACACACTACCGTGCAGATAGAAGTCTGATTCTGTGATTAAACCTATACCTGTCACACAGCGCAAAAAAAAACAGGCCTCACATTTCTATTCAACCAAATCTGTACTGTATTAGCTGGTCAAGTTATTTGTAGTGACCGTAAAAACACATTTTTTTTTCTGGTTTGAAAAACTATTCCCAAATTTGCCATTCTCAAAATTGTGGTGAACGGGAACAATGAGGAAAACATCTAATAAGGGACGCGGACGTGGACATGGTCGTGGTGGTGTTAGTAGACCCTCTGGTGCTGGGAGAGGACGTGGCCGTTCTGCCACAGCCACGCGTCCTAGTGAACCAACTACCTCAGGTCCCAGTAGCCAGCAGAATTTACAGCGATATTTGGTGGGGCCCAATGCCGTTCTAAGGATGGTAAGGCCTGAGCAGGTACAGGCATTAGTCAATTGGGTGGCCGACAGTGGATCCAGCACGTTAACATTATCTCCCACCCAGTCTTCTGCAGAAAGCGCACAGATGGCGCATGCAAACCAAGCCCATCGGTCTGTCACATCACCCCCAAGCATATCAGGGAAACTGTCTGAGCCTCAAGTTATGCAGCAGTCTCTTATGCTGTTTGAAGACTCTGCTGCCAGGGTTTCCCAAGGGCATCCACCTAGCCCTTCCCCAGGGGTGGAAGAGATAGAATGCACTAACGCACAACCACTTATTTTTCCTGATGATGAGGACATGGGAATACCACCTCAGCACTTCTCTGATGATGACGAAACACAGGTGCCAACCGCTGCGTCTTTCTGCAGTGTGCAGACTGAACAGGAGGTCAGGGATCAAGACTGGGTGGAAGACGATGCAGGGGACGATGAGGTCCTAGACCCCACATGGAATGAAGGTCGTGCCACTGACTTTCACAGTTCGGAGGAAGAGGCAGTGGTGAGACCGAGCCAACAGCGTAGCAAAAGAGGGAGCAGTGGGCAAAATCAGAACACCCGCCGTGAAGAGACTCCGCCTGCTACTGACCGCCGCCATCTGGGACCGAGCACCCCAAAGGCAGCTTCAAGGAGTTCCCTGGCATGGCACTTCTTCAAACAATGTGCTGACGACAAGACCCGAGTGGTTTGCACGCTGTGCCATCAGAGCCTGAAGCGAGGCATTAACGTTCTGAACCTTAGCACAACCTGCATGACCAGGCACCTGCATGCAAAGCATGAACTGCAGTGGAGTAAACACCTTAAAAACAAGGAAGTCACTCAGGCTCCCCCTGCTGCCTCTTCTGCTGCTGCCGCCTCGACCTCTTCTGCTGCTGCCGCCGCCTCGGCCTCTTCTGCTGCTGCTGTCGCCGCCTCGGCCGCATCCTCTGCCTCTGGAGGAACGTTGGCACCTGCCGCCCAGCAAACATGGGATGTACCACCAACACCACCACCTGCGTCACCAAGCATCTCAACCATGTCACACGGCAGCGTTCAGCTCTCCATCTCACAAACATTTGAGAGAAAGTGTAAATTCCCACCTAGCCACCCTCGATCCCTGGCCCTGAATGCCAGCATTTCTAAACTACTGGCCTATGAAATGCTGTCATTTAGGCTGGTGGACACACACAGCTTCAAACAGCTCATGTCACTTGCTGTCCCACAGTATGTTGTTCCCAGCCGCCACTACTTCTCCAAGAGAGCCGTGCCTTCCCTGCACAAACAAGTGTCCGATAAAATCAAGTGTGCACTGCGCAACGCCATCTGTGGCAAGGTCCACCTAACCACAGATACGTGGACCAGTAAGCACGGCCAGGGACGCTATATCTCCCTAACTGCACACTGGGTAAATGTAGTGGCGACTGGGCCCCAGGCGGAGAGCTGTTTGGCGCACGTCCTTCCGCCGCCAAGGATCGCAGGGCAACATTCTTTGCCTCCTGTCTCCTCCTCCTCCTATTCAGCTTCCTCCTCCTCTTCTTCCACCTGCTCATCCAGTCAGCCACACACCTTCACCACCAACTTCAGCACAGCCCGGGGTAAACGTCAGCAGGCCATTCTGAAACTCATATGTTTGGGGGACAGGCCCCACACCGCACAGGAGTTGTGGCGGGGTATAGAATAACAGACCGACGAGTGGTTGCTGCCGGTGAGCCTCAAGCCCGGCCTGATGGTGTGCGATAATGGGCGAAATCTCGTTGCAGCTCTGGGACTAGCCGGTTTGACGCACATCCCTTGCCTGGCGCATGTGCTGAATTTGGTGGTGCAGAAGTTCATTCGCAACTACCCCGACATGTCAGAGCTGCTGCATAAAGTGCGTGCCGTCTGTTCGCGCTTCCGGCGTTCACACCCTGCCGCTGCTCGCCTGTCTGCGCTACAGCGTAACTTCGGCCTTCCCGCTCACCGCCTCATATGCGACGTACCCACCAGGTGGAACTCCACCTTGCATATGCTGGACAGACTGTGCGAGCAGCAGCAGGCCATAGTGGAGTTTCAGCTGCAGCACGCACGGGTCAGTCGCACTGTGGATCAGACATACTTCACCACCAATGACTGGGCCTCCATGCAAGACCTGTGTGCCCTGTTGCGTTGTTTCGAGTACTCCACCAACATGGCCAGTGGCGATGACGCCGTTATCAGCGTTACAATACCACTTCTATGTCTCCTTGAGAAAACACTTAGGGCGATGATGGAAGAGGAGGTGGCCCAGGAGGAAGAGGAGGAAGAGGGGTCATTTTTAGCACTTTCAGGCCAGTCTCTTCGAAGTGACTCAGAGGGAGGTTTTTTGCAACACCAGAGGCCAGGTACAAATGTGGCCAGACAGGGCCCACTACTGGAGGACGAGGAGGACGAGGATGAGGAGGAGGTGGAGGATGATGAGGATGAAGCATGTTCACAGCGGGGTGGCACCCAAAGCAGCTTGGGCCCATCACTGGTGCGTGGCTGGGGGAAACACAGGACGATGACGATACGCCTCCCACAGAGGACAGCTTGTCCTTACCTCTGGGCAGCCTGGCACACATGAGCGACTACATGCTGCAGTGCCTGCGCAACGACAGCAGAGTTGCCCACATTTTAACGTGTGCGGACTACTGGGTTGCCACCCTGCTGGATCCCCGGTACAAAGACAATGTGCCCACCTTACTTCCTACACTGGAGCGTGATAGGAAGATGCGCGAGTACAAGCGCACGTTGGTAGACGCGCTACTGAGAGCATTCCCAAATGTCACAGGGGAACCAGTGGAAGCCCAAGGCGAAGGCAGAGGAGGAGCAAGAGGTCGCCAACGCAGCTGTGTCACGCCCAGCTCCTCTGAGGCAGGGTTAGCATGGCAGAGATGTGGAAAAGTTTTGTCAACACGCCACAGCTAACTGCACCACCACCTGATACGGAACGTGTTAGCAGGAGGCAACATTTCACTAACATGGTGGAACAGTACCTGTGCACACCCCTCCACGTACTGACTGATGGTTCGGCCCCATTCAACTTCTGGGTCTCCAAATTGTCCACGTGGCCAGAGCTAGCCTTTTATGCCTTGGAGGTGCTGGCCTGCCCGGCGGCCAGCGTTTTGTCTGAACGTGTTCTCAGCACGGCAGGGGGCGTCATTACAGACAAACGCAGCCGCCTGTCTAACGCCAATGTGGATAAGCTGACGTTCATAAAAATGAACAATGGAATGGATCCCACAGGACCTGTCCATCCCTTGTGCAGATTAGATATTAACTACCTCCCCTTAACAATATATTATTCTACTCCAGGGCACTTCCTCATTCAATACTATTTTTAATTTCATTTTACCATTATATTGTGGGGCAACCCAAAGTTGAATGAACCTCTCCTCTGTCTGGGTGCCGGGGCCTAAATGTGTGACAGTGGCCTGTTCCAGTGGTGGGTGACGTGAAGCCTGATTCTCTGCTATGACATGAAGACAGATTCTGCGCTGACATAAGGCCAGATTCTCTGTTACGGGACCTCTCTCCTCTGCCTGGGTGCCTGGGCCTAAATGTGTGACAGTGGCCTGTTCCAGTGGTGGGTGACGTGAAGCCTGATTCTCTGCTATGACATGAAGACAGATTCTGCGCTGACATAAGGCCAGATTCTCTGTTACGGGACCTCTCTCCTCTGCCTGGGTGCCTGGGCCTAAATATGTGACAGTGGCCTGTTCCAGTGGTGGGTGACGTGAAGCCTGATTCTCTGCTATGACATGAAGACAGATTCTGCGCTGACATAAGGCCAGATTCTCTGTTACGGGACCTCTCTCCTCTGCCTGGGTGCCTGGGCCTAAAGATGTGACAGTGGCCTGTTCCAGTGGTGGGTGACGTAAGGCCTGATTCTCTGCTATGACATGAAGACAGATTCTGCGCTGACATAAGGCCAGATTCTCTGTTACAGGACCTCTCTCCTTTGCCTGGGTGCCTGGGCCTAAATGTGTGACAGTGGCCTGTTCCAGTGGTGGGTGACGTGAAGCCTGATTCTCTGCTATGACATGAAGACAGATTCTGCGCTGACATAAGGCCAGATTCTCTGTTACGGGACCTTTCTCCTCTGCCTGGGTGCCTGGGCCTAAATGTGTGACAGTGGCCTGTTCTAGTGGTGGGTGACGTGAAGCCTGATTCTCTGCTATGACATGAAGACAGATTCTGCGCTGACATAAGGCCAGATTCTCTGTTACGGGACCTCTCTCCTCTGCCTGGGTGCCTGGGCCTAAATGTGTGACAGTGGCCTGTTCCAATGGTGGGTGACGTGAAGCCTGATTCTCTGCTATGACATGAAGACAGATTCTGCGCTGACATAAGGCCAGATTCTCTGTTACGGGACCTCTCTCCTCTGCCTGGGTGCCTGGGCCTAAATGTGTGACAGTGGCCTGTTCCAGTGGTGGGTGACGTGTAGCCTGATTCTCTGCTATGACATGAAGACAGATTCTGCGCTGACATAAGGCCAGATTCTCTGTTACGGGACCTTTCTCCTCTGCCTGGGTGCCTGGGCCTAAATGTGTGACAGTGGCCTGGTCCAGTGGTGGGTGACGTGAAGCCTGATTCTCTGCTATGACATGAAGACAGATTCTGCGCTGACATAAGGCCAGATTCTCTGTTACGGGACCTCTCTCCTCTGCCTGGGTGCCTGGGCCTAAATATGTGACAGTGGCCTGTTCCAGTGGTGGGTGACGTGAAGCCTGATTCTCTGCTATGACATGAAGACAGATTCTGCGCTGACATAAGGCCAGATTCTCTGTTACGGGACCTCTCTCCTCTGCCTGGGTGCCTGGGCCTAAATATGTGACAGTGGCCTGTTCCAGTGGTGGGTGACGTGAAGCCTGATTCTCTGCTATGACATGAAGACAGATTCTGCGCTGACATAAGGCCAGATTCTCTGTTACGGGACCTCTCTCCTCTGCCTGGGTGCCTGGGCCTAAATGTGTGACAGTGGCCTGTTCCAGTGGTGGGTGACGTGAAGCCTGATTCTCTGCTATGACATGAAGACAGATTCTGCGCTGACATAAGGCCAGATTCTCTGTTACGGGACCTCTCTCCTCTGCCTGGGTGCCTGGGCCTAAATGTGTGACAGTGGCCTGTTCCAGTGGTGGGTGACGTGAAGCCTGATTCTCTGCTATGACATGAAGACAGATTCTGCGCTGACATAAGGCCTGATTCTCTGTTACGGGACCGCTCTCCTCTGTCTGGGTGCCGGGGCCTAAATATGTGACAGTGGCCTGTTCCAGTGGTGGGTGATGTGAAGCCTGATTCTCTGCTATGACATGAAGACAGATTCTGCGCTGACATAAGGCCAGATTCTCTGTTACGGGACCTCTCTCCTCTGCCTGGGTGCCTGGGCCTAAATATGTGACAGTGGCCTGTTCCAGTGGTGGGTGACGTGAAGCCTGATTCTCTGCTATGACATGAAGACAGATTCTGCGCTGACATAAGGCCAGATTCTCTGTTACGGGACCTCTCTCCTCTGCCTGGGTGCCTGGGCCTAAATGTGTGACAGTGGCCTGTTCCAGTGGTGGGTGACGTGAAGCCTGATTCTCTACTATGACATGAAGACAGATTCTGTGCTGACATAAGGCCAGATTCTCTGTTACGGGACCTCTCTCCTCTGCCTGGGTGCCTGGGCCTAAATGTGTGACAGTGGCCTGTTCCAGTGGTGGGTGACATGAAGCCTGATTCTCTGCTATGACATGAAGACAGATTCTGCGCTGACATAAGGCCAGATTCTCTGTTACGGGACCTCTCTCCTCTGCCTGGGTGCCTGGGCCTAAATGTGTGACAGTGGCCTGTTCCAGTGGTGGGTGACATGAAGCCTGATTCTCTGCTATGACATGAAGACAGATTCTGCGCTGACATAAGGCCAGATTCTCTGTTACGGGACCTCTCTCCTCTGCCTGGGTGCCTGGGCCTAAATGTGTGACAGTGGCCTGTTCCAGTGGTGGGTGACGTGAAGCCTGATTCTCTGCTATGACATGAAGACAGATTCTGCGCTGACATAAGGCCTGATTCTCTGTTACGGGACCGCTCTCCTCTGTCTGGGTGCCTGGGCCTAAATATGTGACAGTGGCCTCTTCCAGTGGTGGGTGACATGAAGCCAGATTCTCTGCTATGGCATGAAGAGACTGATTCTCTGCTGACATGAAGCCAGATTCTTTGCTATGGCATGAAGAGACTGATTCTCTGCTGACGTGAAGTCAGATTCTCTGCTATGGGACCTCTGTCCAACTGATATTGGGTCATTTTTATTTTTTTAATTTTTATTTTAATTCATTTCCCTATCCACATTTGTTTGCAGGGGATTTACCAACATGTTGCTGCCTTTTGCAGCCCTCTAGCTCTTTCCTGGGCTGTTTTACATCATTTTTAGTGCCAAAAAGTTCGGGTCCCCATTGACTTCAATGGGGTTCGGGTTCGGGACGAAGTTCGGTTTGGGTTCGGATCCCGAACCCGAACATTTCCGGGAAGTTCAGCCGAACTTCTCAAACCCGAACATCCAGGTGTTCGCTCAACTCTAGTAGAGAGTGTTCAAGTGAAGTTTTAAATTACTGTTGAAAATCATAACATATATCTCCGTGTTCTAATTACTATACACTTATGTAGAGATGTGCAGCAAAATGATATATAACCGCCGGGTCACCAAGTCAGGATGGTACATATGTTACAGAGGCTGACTATCCCACTGTGCCCATTCAACTCATAGGGTTAATGCCCTGCATTCCACATTGGTAATGATGCCATTCATCTTGCCTGCAGATACACTGTGCAGTGCTTAGCACCCACAGTAGATAGATCTATCTTGTCTGAAAGTAGTGAAATACCATGAAAAAAAATACATTAGCATAAACCATAAAAGGGTCAGAAGCTGCTTATAGAGCAGAAGATGCCTAGGGGTATTTCAGCACTTATTAACATTTTTATAAATCAGTACCTTTTTGCTCCTCGCATGCAAGATGATTTTTTTCAGCTTCACGTGTACTATTTCAGCTGTCACAACTAATGTCTCTGCAACAGGGAAAGCACATTTGGATGCAAAAATCATTTGTGTTCTGAGGTGGCACCATGTAGACTTTGAAAGCATCTGCGGGGAAAGTGTTCATGCTAGATAATCAACTGCATAGAATAAATACTAAGTCTGAACCACTTATGTGGATATGTCTGCCTTACACTTTTTTCCTGGTGGGCATTTCTATTTAAACTTCCAAGTCTCTAATGTATATTGAGGTGATTCAGACTAGCTTTGTAAAGCTTTTTCCAAAGTGTGAAGTATATGAAAAGAAATTGCTATTCTTCACAGATGAGCAGTGAATCAAAAAAGAAAATGCCCATGTATTATAAAAGGCAGATAAGATACTAACAGCAGGAAAAGTGAAATTGTGTTAAGATATCTAGTGTAATAGTAACATAGTAAGGGTGGGTTCACATCTGCGTTCTGGATTCCATTATGGCTTTCTGTTATAACATGGTTATAACGGAAAATAATGGAATCCATAAGATGGAAGTCAAAAACGGAAGCCGTTAGAGGCATTCCGTTTTGATCCACCTTAATAGAAGTCTATGGGAATCATAACAGATCCGTCTGGTTCCCGTTATGCAAGACGGAAAACAAAGTCCTGACGACAGGACTTTTTTGTCCGTTCTGCATAACGGAAACCAGACGGATCCGTTATGCTTTCCCATAGACTTCTATTATGATGAAAAGCAAAGCAGAATGCCTTTTAAAGGCTTCAGTTTTGCATTCCGTCATAATAGAAGTCTATGGGCAGCATAACTGATCCGTCCTTCCGTCTTATGGATTCCGTTATTTTCCGTTATAACCATTTTATAACAGAAAGTCATAACGGAATACAGAACGCAGATGTGAACCCACCCTAACATGATGTAGTAACATAGCATATAAGGCCGAAAAAAGACATTTGTCCATCCAGTTCGACCTGTTATCCTGCAAGTTGATCCAGAGGAAGGCAAAAAAAAACTGTGAGGTACAAGCCAATTTTCCCCATTTAAGGGAGGAAAAATTCCTTCCCGACTCCAATAAGGCAATCAGAATAACTCCCTGGATCAACAACCCCTCTCTAGTAGCTATAGCCTGTAATATTATTACACTCCAGAAATTTATCCAAGCCCCTCTTGAATTCTTTTATTGTATTCGCCATCACCAGGCAGAGAGTTCCATAGTCTCACTGCTCTTACAGTAAAGGATCCTTTTCTAATAGTATCTTTAAAGTGTACAGTCGTGGCCAAAAGTTTTGAGAATGACACAAATATTAGTTTTCACAAAGTTTGCTGCTAAACTGCTTTTAGATCTTTGTTTCAGTTGTTTCTGTGATGTAGTGAAATATAATCCCACGCACTTCATACGTTTCAAAGGCTTTTATCGACAATTACATGACATTTATGCAAAGAGTAGGTATTTGCAGTGTTGGCCCTTCTTTTTCAGGACCTCTGCAATTCAACTGGGCATGCTCTCAATCAACTTCTGGGCCAATTCCTGACTGATAGCAACCCATTCTTTCATAATCACTTCTTGGAGTTTGTCAGAATTAGTGGGTTTTTGTTTGTTTACCCGCCTCTTGAGGATTGACCACAAGTTCTCAATGGGATTAAGATCTGGGGAGTTTCCAGGCCATGGATCCAAAATGTCAACGTTTTGGTCCCCGAGCCACTTAGTTATCACTTTTGCCTTATGGCACGGTGCTCCATCGTGCTGGAAAATTCATTGTTCTTCACCAAACTGTTGCTGGATTGTTGGAAGAAGTTGCTGTTGGAGGGTGTTTTGGTACCATTCTTTATTCATGGCTGTGTTTTTGGGCAAAATTGTGAGTGAGCCCACTCCCTTGGATCAGAAGCAACCCCACACTTGAATGGTCTCAGGATGCTTTACTGTTGGCATGACACAGGACTGATGGTAGCGCTCACCTTTTCTTCTCCGGACAAGCCTTTTTCCAGATGCCCCAAACAATCGGAAAGAGGCTTCATCGGAGAATATGACTTTGCCCCAGTCCTCAGCAGTCCATTCACCATACTTTCTGCAGAAGATCAATCTGTCCCTGATGTTTTTTTTGGCGAGAAGTGGCTTCTTTGCTGCCGTTCTTGACATCAGGCCATCTTCCAAAAGTCTTCGCCTCACTATGCGTGCAGATGCGCTCACACCTGCCTGCTGCCATTCCTGAGCAAGCTCTGCACTGGTGACACTCCGATCCTGCAGCTGAATCCTCTTTAGGAGACGATCCTGGCGCTTGCTGGACTTTCTTGGACGCCCTGAAGCCTTCTTAACAAGAATTGAACCTCTTTCCTTGAAGTTCTTGATGATCCTATAAATTGTTGATTGAGGTGCATTATTAGTAGCCACAATATCCTTGCCTGTGAAGCCATTTTTATGCAACACAATGATGGCTGCACGCGTTTCTTTGCAGGTCACCATGGTTAACAATGGAAGAACAATGATTTCAAGCATCACCATCCTTTTAACATGTCAAGTCTGCCATTTTAACCCATTCATCCTGACATAATGATCTCCAGCCTTGTGCTCGTCAACATTCTCACCTGAGTTAACAAGACAATTACTGAAATGATCTCAGCAGGTCCTTTAATGACAGCAATGAAATGCAGTGGAAAGTTTTTTTTGGGATTAAGTTAATTTTCATGGCAAAGAAGGACTATGCAATTCATCTGATCACTCTTCATAACATTCTGGAGTATATGCAAATTGCTATTATAAAAACTTAAGCAGCAACTTTTCTAATTTCCAATACTTATGTAATTCTCAAAACTTTTGGCCATGACTGTACAATAAGAGCAAAGTAAAAAAAAAAAAACTCAACAAAGAATACAGAGGCATAACTAGGTATAAGACTGGGCCCCCGTAGAAAACCTTTGAATTGGTCCTCCCATCTCCCCTTGAATATTATGTGCCAAAATGCACACTGAAGCGTGCATGAGGCCTCAGTCTGTAAAAGGAGTTTAAATAGCAGCAAAACTATAGGAAATGTGAGTTAATTTTTTGTTTTTAAAAACACCAGTTAAATCCAATGCCTCTACAAATACAACAATAACCTTCTATGTTCATGATCTTTCTTGCAGGCAGTCTCCTAATTTGGCACATCGTGTTAGACGCCCCCCTCAAGGGGTAGTCATAGAGTGGGTCAGGAACACAACTAAAAATGTAGCTGAGAACCAGCTGCAGAAATCAGGTAGAGGAGGGGCAGATACCACACAGAGCAGACTCTGCAGAAAGTCTGTTTCATGCTAAGAGTCACCCCCTTCCTCTCTGACCCAACAGTTCCAGGCAGCTTAGGAAGAAGAGGACTGTGAAGGATGCATTGCATTCACTGTAAATAATGCTATGTATCCACCACTCTTTTGACTGTTTGTGTGCCAAGCTGGGCCCCCTGACATTGCGGGCCCCATAGCAGCCGCTATGGTTGCTATAGCAGTAGTTATGCCCCTGAAAGACAAACAAGTGGTGAATAAGACCCCTGTGCAAGAACACTTTATCTGAACTCTATATGCCAGAACCTACATGCCATTCACTTCTATGTGACTTATGGAGATAGCCCAGTGCTTTTCTCAGTAGTACCATACACTGCGAATGTAAGAGTGGTTACGCATGCACAGTACTGGTATATTCACACCGGGGACTGGTGGGTCCCCGTTCTTGAGGTCAGTGGGGAAGACAGCAGTCAGATCTCCTGTGATCATATATTTATCACCTTCCCTGTAATATTGTTCATGGGCCAACCACGTTTTGTTGCGGCAGAAGTCTGTGCTTGCCACCATCTCCCTCTTGCTCATGGCCCTCCGGGGTAGAGCTGCATTAGTCCCACGCAGGCTGAGGCCTGCTTCCTGCTGGCTCTGCCTCTGACTGCCCTAGGATCTCTCTGGCTGTGAAAGGGCCAGTTCTTGCAGCTTTTTTTTTTTATTCCCTAAAAGCCACCCACCCCCTAATTCACTGTTGCGAGGTCAGACTAATCCTTTATTAACAATTTTATTTCAACTGGTAATATTCCAAATGATCGGGGATTGAGAAACGGGGGAGCCAGCCATTCCTAACTCCTAACCATTTGATTTTCTTGCTATCTTCCCATAGGCGTTGATAGTATCCATCAGAGCCAGCCACTCAGAAAAACTAGGGCTATTTTTCGTGCCCCAATATTTAACTATCAGGGCCTTAGTGGCCATAATGCCCTCCAAACAGACTCGTATCTGGTGAGGCGTCAAATCGCCAGGGGGGAGAACACTCAGTATTGCGTGCTTGAAGCAACGGTCCAGTTTAACCTTATGTCGTCTGGATAGTTCCTCATGGATCCGGGTCCAAAAAATGCTTATTTCTGGACACTTCCATAATATCTGGCACAGATCGGCATTTTCTGCCTGGCATTTCCAACACTCACTCTTTTTTTCTTTATATATTTTAGCGAGGAAGGGGGGGAGTAATATAGGCGATGGACAATTTTGAAATGCATCAATATATATTTCTGAGAGATTGATAGCTTCTTAATATTTTTATATACTGTACCCCAATCCAGGGAGTTTCCATCGCCCAGTTCATCTACCCAGCTTCCCTCGCTTTTATATATTGTTATTTCGCCAAGGGAATCCCAAAGCCTGTGATATATTTGGGAGAGTGTGAGTTTTGTACCCTTAAATTTAAAACAAAAATCCAAAAAGGAGTTTGCCTTAATAGTCAGAAGGTGTTTATCCTGGGTGTTCATAAATGCGTGTCTAATTTGTGCGTATCTATACCTATCTATAAATGTGAATTTTGTGCCTTTAATTAAATTATCTAAAGAGATAATATTGCTGTGCGATGAAATATGGGTTAATCATTATTATTATTATTTATTATTGAAGCGCTGTACATGTGAGAAGAGGAATACATATATAATACAGACAATTGCACTAATCATAAACAAGACGAGTTACAAACTGGTACAGAAGGAGAGAGGGCCCTGCCCGTGAGGGCTTACAATCTACATGGTATGGGAGAAGGACACAGTAGGTGCGGGTGATGTTGGTCATGTCGGTATAGAGGCAGCAGGGTCACTGGTTGTAGGCTTGTCTGAAGAGGTGGATTTTCAGGTTTCTTTTGAAGGATTCCACTGTAGGTGAGAGTCTGATATGTTGGGGTAGCGAGTTCCAGAGTGTGGGGGTTGCACGGGAGAAATCTTGGAGTCAATTGTGGGAAGAGGCGATTTAGAGGAGAGGAGTGAAGGAGGTCTTCTGAGGATCGGAGAGTGCGTGTGGGGGTGTATCGGGAAAGTAGCTCAGAGATGTAGGGAGGGGACAGGTTATGGATGGCCTTGTATGTATTTGTTAGTACTTTGAAGTGAATTCGCTGGGCAATGGGGAGCCAGTGAAGGGATTAGCAGAGGGCAGAGGCAGAGGAGTAATAGAGTGAGAGGTGGATTAGTCAGGCAGCAGAGTTGAGGATAGATTGGAGGGGTGCGAGATTGCTAGATGGAAGGCCACAGAGGAGAGTGTTGCAGTAGTCTAGGCGGGAGATGATGAGGGCATGTACAAGCATTTTCGTAGATTCAAAGTTAAGGAAAGCACGGATGCGGGAGATGTTTTTGAGTTGGAGGCGGCAGTGGTGGAAAGGGCTTGGATGTGCGGTCTGAAGGAGAGGGCAAAATCCAAGGCCACTCCAAGGCAGCAGACTTGGTTGACCGGGGAGAGTGTGCAGCCATTGATCGTAATAGATAGGTCTGTTGGGGGGGTTGAGCAAGATGGGGAAAGATGATGAATTCTGTTTTATCCATGTTAAGTTTTAGAAAGTGAAAGGCGAAGAAGGATGATATAGAAGATAGACATTGTGGGATTCTTGATAGTAAAGTGGTGATGTCTGGACCAGAGAGGTAGATTTGTGTGTCATCAGCGTAGGAGTGATACTGAAAGCCATGGGACTCTATGAGCTGTCCCAGGCCAAAAGTGTAGATAGAGAAGAGCAGGGGTCCTAGGACAGAGCCTTGCGGGACACCAACAGAGAGGGAATGAGACAAGGAGGTTGTGCAGGAGTTGGAGACGCTAAACGTCCGGTCTGTGAGGTATGATGTGATCCAGGAGAGTGCCAGGTCAGTGATGCCAAGAGATGAGAGAGTTTGCAACAGAAGGGAGTGGTCAACAGTGTCGAAGGCAGAGGACAGGTCAAGGAGAAGGAGGACAGAGTATTGTTTCTTGGTTTTGGCTGTCAGTAGGTCATTGGTGATTTTAGTGAGGGCAGTCTCAGTCGAGTGGTGGGGTCGGAAGCCAGATTGTAGGCGGTCAAAGAGGGAGCAGGAGGAGAGGTGAGAGGACAGTTCAGAATGGACATGTTGTTCAAGTAGCTTTGAGGCATACGAAAGAAGTGATATGGGGCGATAACTGGACAAAGAAGATGGGTCAAGTGAAGCCTTTTTGAGGATGGGTGTAATGGTAGCATGTTTAAAAGCAGAGGGGAAGACACCAGAGGTTAGTGATAGGTTGAAGAAATGAGTTAGGGCTGGGATAAACACTGTGGTGAGGTTAGGGATGAGGTGGGATGGGATTGGGTCAAGTGCACAGGTGGTGAGATGCGATCTGGAGAGCAGAGTGGAGAGTTTTTCTTCTGTAATGGTGAAGAAGCGGGTTTTGGGAGAAGAGGGCCGAGCAGTTGTGTAGAGGGTCTGTGTAGTGAAGCTTTCTCTGATGTTGACTATCTTTTGTTTGAAATATTTGGCAAAGTCCTCAGCTGAGAAGAGAGGAGAGGGTGGGGGCGCTGGGGACGGAGAAGGGAGTTAAACGTGCTAAAAAGTTGTTTAGGGCTGTGGGCCAGGGAAGATAAGAGAGATGAGAAGTAGGCCTGTTTTGCATCAGTGAGTGAGGATTTGAATATGAGGGGGGATTGCTTGTAGTCAGTGAAATGATCTTTAGAATGGGATTTCTTCCATCGCTGCTCAGCAGCCCTGGAAGCTTGTCTGAGTTTTTTTCTTCAAGTTGGTGTGTCAGGGTTGTCTGTTAATTTTTCGGGTTTTGTTGTGTGTGAGGGGGGCAACAGTATCCAGAGCTGTACTTATTGTGGTGTTATATAGGGTGGTATCTGCATCTGGAGGGAACAGATGGTAGAGAGTGGGAGAAGAGAGTCAGAAAGCAAGCGCAAGTCGAGATGTTTAAGGTTCCTGCGGGGGTGTGCTAGTTTGTGGACCGGGGAGCAGAAGAAGAGACCTATGAAGAGAAGGTGAGTAGGTTGTGGTCGGATAGGGGGAGAGGCGAATTAGAAAGGTTAGATAGGGAGCAGAGGCGGGTAAAGATAAGATCCAAAGTGTGACCATCTCTGTGGGTGGGAGCTGAAGACCACTGTGAGAGGCCGAAGAAGGAAGAGAGTGATAGGAGTTTAGAGGCAGCCGAGTGTCAGGTGTCAATAGTGATGTTGAAGTCACCCATGTTCATAGTGGGGATGTCGGCAGAAAGAAGGTGTAGTAGCCAGGTGTCAAAGTGGTCAAGAAAGATGGTGGGGGCGGTAAATGACGGCTACTTGAAGGTTGGAGGAAGAGTAGATGCGAACAGAGTGTACTTCAAATGTGAGTGTAATGGAGGGTGGCAGTAGAGTTGGGCTGTAGGAGCAGGTGTCTGATAGGAGAAAACCAACTACTCCACCATGTTTGCAGCCGGGGCGGGGGGTGTGAGTGAATTGAAATCGACTATAAGAGAGTGCAGCAGGGGAGGAGGTGTCAGAGGGTGTCAGCCATGTTTCTGTGAGACCCAGAAAGGAAAGGTTTTGAGAGATGAAAAGTTCATGAATGTACGACAGTTTGTTACAGACAGAGCGTGCGTTCCATAATGCTCCTGCAAGAGGAACCAAAGGAGCAGTGGTCAGAGGAATGGTTATTAGGTTTAAGGGGTTGCAGAAATTTGTAGAAGGAGATTTGTATTGGGACGTAGAGGTTATAGTGGGGATTTGCTGAGGGGGGCCTGGATTTGGAAAGATATCACCAGCAGTAAGGAGAAGCAGAGAAAGTGTTAATAGGTGAGAATAGGAGAGGGCAGGAGGTATCTGTGTGTCTTTGGGAAGGAAGTGTTTTATGTTGCCAAACAGGTTAGTGCAAGCTGTCAGATGAGAAGGTAAGATGGAGGAAGAGATGAATAGTTCCTTGCTGGGTGAATGGACGTGGGGGTATTTCAGCAGGTTGTGGAGAAGTGGGAAGAGTAAGAGGAAAAATGTAAACATTGTTAGCATTGACTATGTCTGTAATTACCTGTGGTCCCCTTCTGGTCCCATTCTGGTATAATTCAGTCTGTGCACTTAAGAGTTGCACTTGAGAGATGTTGCATTTGGAAAGACCAAGGTCTGAAAAGACCTAGGACCTTAGATTTATACCACTCAGTGTTCAATCAGGTGTGACCAAGAGGGGAGGGGGCTACATTTGGCCTAATCAAGGAGGACCAGATACAGGGGTGAAATAGTCAATGTAAACAAATACTCAATAAATCCAGCAGGGAAGGAGACATTAATAGTTCAGACAAGACATACCAGGATTTAGAAGGAGAGATGAGAGGGGTGGACAATATCAGACTGTGGAAAAGCTGGGTGCAGCAGTAAGCTTCAGACAAGACATACCAGGATTTAGAAGGAGAGATGAGAGGGGTGGACAATATCAGACTGTGGAAAAGCTGGGTGCAGCAGTAAGCTTCAGACAAGACATACCAGGATTTAAAAGGAGAGATGAGAGGGGTGGACAATATCAGACTGTGGAAAAGGTGGGTGCAGCAGTTAATCGATTAATACCGCGTGAGTTCAAATATTCGTGATCGGAAATTAACATAAATTCATTTAAATTAGGGTTGTGCCAAAGAGGGGTGAAGTGAGTAGAGTGTGTTATGCCTAATATCTTTTTAGTTTTGTTCCAAACCTTATTTAGCATGTCACTAATTAGACACTGTCTTTTCTTTTTCCCCGGATATCCAGTCTCTAGAATGAAAAAAATATCCCCATAAGGCCCCTGAAAGTCCCTTGACAAAAGCCTTAACAGAAGGGTGGGATAGTGGTCCTCGCCCCCCTCATACACCACCGTATCTGAGCCGCAATATAATATCCCTGGAGGAAGGGGAAGGAAAGCCCACCGTCCTGCTCAGAGAGCCAGAGATATTTCTGTTTGATCCTAACCCTACCCCTCCCCCAGATAAACTCATTCAGCAGTCTAAGAGGCCAAAGAAGGAGTCCTCGATCCATATCGGACAGGCAGTCAAAGGGTATAAAGCAATGGGGAGGATCACCATCCTAACTAATGCAATCCTTTCAGCTTGCGACAAAGGTAATTTCTGCCAAGTACGGACCTTATACTTCACCTTATTGATCATAGGTGTGATATTTAAGTGATTGTATCTAGCCAAGTCCGCACAGATTCTAATGCCCAGATATCGTATGGAGTCAGTGGGTTCAAATGGCCTAACACCAAGAGGGCTGCCAGGGGGTGATCGAACCAGGGGAAGGAATTCAGATTTGTCCCAGTTTACTTTATATCCAGATAACAAACCATATTCTTCCAGGATGTTCAAAACTGAAGGTAGCGCCTTCCATCCCTGTTTCAGAAAGACCAAAATGTCATCCGCGTAGAGACTGATTTTATCTTCCCCTTCTCTTCCTCCAAAACCAATAATCTTATTGGACTGACGAATTCTGCATGCGAGAGGTTTCAAAGCCAGGGTGAAGATTAGAGGTGACAGAGGGCAACCCTGCCTAATGCCCCATTGTAAGAGGAATAGAGTTGAGCGAACACGTGGATTTTCGGGTTCGAGAAGTTCGGCCAAACTTCCCGGAAATGTTCGGGTTCGGGATCCGAACCCGACCCGAACTTCGTCCCGAACCCCATTGAAGTCAAAAGGCAAAAGGCAGCAACATGTAGGTAAATCCCCTGCAAACAAATGTGGATAGGGAAATGAATTAAAATAAAAAATAAAAAAATAAGTATTTTCAATATTAATTGGACAGAGGTCCCATAGCAGAGAATCTGACTTCACGTCAGCAGAGAATCAGTCTCTTCATGCCATAGCAGAGAATCTGGCTTCATGTCAGCAGAGAATCAGTCTTCATGTCATAGCAGAGAATCAGGCTTCACGTCACCCACCACTGGAACAGGCCACTGTCACATATTTAGGCCCAGGCACCCAGGCAGAGGAGAGAGGTCCCGTAAACAGAGAATCTGGCTTCATGTCAGCACAGAATCAGTCTTCATGTCATAGCAGAGAATCAGGCTTCACGTCACCCACCACTGGAACAGGCCACTGTCACATATTTAAGCCCAGGCACCCAGACAGAGTAGAGAGGTCCCGTAACAGAGAATCTGGCTTCATGTCAGCAGAGAATCAGTCTCCATGTCATAGCAGAGAATCAGGCTTCACGTCACCCACCACTGGAACAGGCCACTGTCACATATTTAGGCCCAGGCACCCAGACAGAGGAGAGAGGTCCCGTAACAGAGAATCTGGCTTCATGTCAGCAGAGAATCAGTCTTCATGTCATAGCAGAGAATCAGGCTTCACGTCACCCACCACTGGAACAGGCCACTGTCACATATTTAGGCCCAGGCACCCAGGCAGAGGAGAGAGGTCCCGTAACAGAGAATCTGGCTTCATGTCAGCAGAGAATCAGTCTTCATGTCATAGCAGAGAATCAGGCTTCACGTCACCCACCACTGGAACAGGCCACTGTCACATATTTAGGCCCAGGCACCCAGGCAGAGGAGAGAGGTCCCGTAAACAGAGAATCTGGCTTCATGTCAGCACAGAATCAGTCTTCATGTCATAGCAGAGAATCAGGCTTCACGTCACCCACCACTGGAACAGGCCACTGTCACATATTTAAGCCCAGGCACCCAGACAGAGTAGAGAGGTCCCGTAACAGAGAATCTGGCTTCATGTCAGCAGAGAATCAGTCTCCATGTCATAGCAGAGAATCAGGCTTCACGTCACCCACCACTGGAACAGGCCACTGTCACATATTTAGGCCCAGGCACCCAGACAGAGGAGAGAGGTCCCGTAACAGAGAATCTGGCTTCATGTCAGCAGAGAATCAGTCTTCATGTCATAGCAGAGAATCAGGCTTCACGTCACCCACCACTGGAACAGGCCACTGTCACATATTTAGGCCCAGGCACCCAGGCAGAGGAGAGAGGTCCCGTAACAGAGAATCTGGCTTCATGTCAGCAGAGAATCAGTCTTCATGTCATAGCAGAGAATCAGGCTTCACGTCACCCACCACTGGAACAGGCCACTGTCACATATTTAGGCCCAGGCAGAGGAGAGAGGTCCCGTAACAGAGAATCTGGCTTCATGCCAGCACAGAATCAGTCTTCTTGTTATAGCAGAGAATCAGGCTTCATGTCACCCACCACTGGAACAGGCCACTGTCACATATTTAGGCCCCGGCACCCAGACAGAGGAGTGGTTCATTCAACTTTGGGTTGCCCCACAATATAATGGTAAAATGAAAATAAAAATAGGATTGAATGAGGATGTGCCGTGGAGTACAATAATATATTGTTAAGTGGAGGTAGTTAATGTCTAATCTGCACAAGGGATGGACAGGTTCTGTGGGATCCATGCCTGGTTCATTTTTATGAACGTCAGCTTGTCCACATTGGCTGTAGACAGGCGGCTGCGTTTGTCTGTAATGACGCCCCCTGCTGAATACACGTTCAGACAAAACGCTGGCCGCCGGGCAGGCCAGCACCTCCAAGGCATAAAAGGCTAGCTCTGGCCACGTGGACAATTTGGAGACCCAGAAGTTGAATGGGGCCGAACCATCAGTCAGTACGTGGAGGGGTGTGCACAGGTACTGTTCCACCATGTTATTGAAATGTTGCCTCCTGCTAACACGTTCCGTATCAGGTGGTGGTGCAGTTAGCTGTGGCGTGGTGACAAAACTTTTCAACATCTCTGCCATGCTAACCCTGCCTTCAGAGGAGCTGGCCGTGACACAGCTGCGTTGGCGACCTCTTGCTCCTCCTCTGCCTTCGCCTTGGGCTTCCACTGTGAACATGCTTCATCCTCCTCCTCATCCTCGTCCTCCTCATCCTCCAGTAGTGGGCCCTGTCTGGCCACATTTGTACCTGGCCTCTGCTGTTGCAAAAAACCTCCCTCTGAGTCACTTCGAAGAGACTGGCCTGAAAGTGCTAAAAATGACCCCTCTTCCTCCTCCTCCTCCTGGGCCAACTCCTCTTCCATCATCGCCCTAAGTGTTTTCTCAAGGAGACATAGAAGTGGTATTGTAACGCTGATAACGGCGTCATCGCCACTGGCCATGTTGGTGGAGTACTCTAAACAGCGCAACAGGGCACACAGGTCTCGCATGGAGGCCCAATCATTGGTGGTGAAGTGGTGCTGTTCCGCAGTGCGACTGACCCGTGCGTGCTGCAGCTGAAACTCCACTATGGCCTGCTGCTGCTCGCACAGTCTGTCCAGCATGTGCAAGGTGGAGTTCCACCTGGTGGGCACATTGCATATGAGGCGGTGAGCGCTAAGGCCGATATTACGCTGTAGCGCAGACAGGCGAGCAGCGGCAGGATGTGAACGCCGGAAGCGCGAACAGACGGCCCGCACTTTATGCAGCAGCTCTGACATGTCGGGGTAGTTGCGAATGAACTTCTGCACCACCAAATTCAGCACATGCGCCAGGCAAGGAATGTGCGTCAAACCGGCTAGTCCCAGAGCTGCAACGAGATTTCGGCCATTATCGCACACCACCAGGCCGGGCTTAAGGCTCACCGTCAGCAACCACTCGTCGGTCTGTTGTTCTATACCCACCACAACTCCTGCGTGGTGTGGGGCCTGTCCCCCAAACATATGAGTTTCAGAATGGCCTGCTGACGTTTACCCCGGGCTGTGCTGAAGTTGGTGGTGAAAGAGTGTGGCTGACTGGATGAGCAGGTGGAAGAAGAGGAGGAGGAAGCTGAGTAGGAGGAGGAGGAGACAGGAGGCAAAGAATGTTGCTCTGCGATCCTTGGCGGCGGAAGGACGTGCGCCAAACAGCTCTCCGCCTGGGGCCCAGCCGCCACTACATTTACCCAGTGTGCAGTTAGGGAGATATAGCGTCCCTGGCCGTGCTTACTGGTCCACGTATCTGTGGTTAGGTGGACCTTGCCACAGATGGCGTTGCGCAGTGCACACTTGATTTTATCGGATACTTGGTTGTGCAGGGAAGGCACGGCTCTCTTGGAGAAGTAGTGCCGGCTGGGAACAACATACTGTGGGACAGCAAGCGACATGAGCTGTTTGAAGCTGTCTGTGTCCACCAGCCTGAATGACAGCATTTCATAGGCCAGTAGTTTAGAAATGCTGGCATTCAGGGCCAGGGATCGAGGGTGGCTAGGTGGGAATTTACGCTTTCTCTCAAATGTTTGTGAGATGGAGAGCTGAACGCTGCCGTGTGACATGGTTGCGATGCTTGGTGACGCAGGTTGTGGTGTTGGTGGTACATCCCATGTTTGCTGGGCGGCAGGTGCCAACATTCCTCCAGAGGCGGAGGAAGAGGCCGAGGCGGCAGCAGCAGAAGAGATAGCAGGGGGAGCCTGAATGACTTCCTTGTTTTTAAGGTGTTTACTCCACTGCAGTTCATGCTTTGCATGCAGGTGCCTGGTCATGCAGGTTGTGCTAAGGTTCAGAACGTTAATGCCTCGCTTCAGGCTCTGATGGCACAGCGTGCAAACCACTCGGGTCTTGTCGTCAGCACATTGTTTGAAGAAGTGCCATGCCAGGGAACTCCTTGAAGCTGCCTTTGGGGTGCTCGGTCCCAGATGGCGGCGGTCAGTAGCAGACGGAGTCTCTTTGCGGCGGGTGTTCTGATTTTGCCCACTGCTCCCTCTTTTGCTACGCTGTTGGCTCGGTCTCACCACTGCCTCTTCCTCCGAACTGTGAAAGTCAGTGGCACGACCTTCATTCCATGTGGGGTCTAGGACCTCATCGTCCCCTGCATCGTCTTCCACCCAGTCTTGACCCCTGACCTCCTGTTCAGTCTGCACACTGCAGAAAGACGCAGCAGTTGTCACCTGTGTTTCGTCATCAGAGACGTGCTGAGGTGGTATTCCCATGTCCTCATCATCAGGAAACATAAGTGGTTGTGCGTTAGTGCATTCTATCTCTTCCACCCCTGTGGAAGGGCTAGGTGGATGCCCTTGGGAAACCCTGGCAGCAGAGTCTTTAAACAGCATAAGAGACTGCTGCATAACTTGAGGCTCAGACAGTTTCCCTGATATGCATGGGGGTGATGTGACAGACTGATGGGCTTGGTTTTCATGCGCCATCTGTGCGCTTTCTGCAGAAGACTGGGTGGGAGATAATGTGAACGTGCTGGATCCACTGTCGGCCACCCAATTGACTAATGCCTGTACCTGCTCAGGCCTTACCATCCTTAGAACGGCATTGGGCCCCACAAAATATCGCTGTAAATTCTGCTGGCTACTGGGACCTGAGGTAGTTGGTTCACTAGGACGTGTGGCTGTGGCAGAACGGCCACGTCCTCTCCCAGCCCCAGAGGGTCCACTAACACCACCACGACCATGTCCGCGTCCGCGTCCCTTACTAGATGTTTTCCTCATTGTTACCGTTCACCACAATAAGAAAAATATTATTTGGCCCAATGTATTGAATTCAAATTCAGGCCTTTTTTTACAGACACCTAACACTATCTGGCTATCTATTTAGGTACCGTATTACACTAATACAGGCACAGCAGTAATGACAGATTAGCTGAATATAAATTTGAGGCATATTATTTAGGCGCTGGGTGACAGGTATACGTTTATGGACAGAATTAGACTTGGATCTGCACAGTAGCGTGTGTTTGAAGTTATTGAGAATTACCCTATCAGCACCTTGAATCTAATATACCCTTTTAGGGATAGATTTAAAGTAGGCCTGATACAGCAGAAACCACTAATTTAGAGAATTGCAAAATTGGGAATTGTATTTCAACCCAGAACAAAATCTGTGCTTTGACGGACACTAAATAACTTGACCAACTAAAGCAATAATGACAGATTTTGATGAATATAAATTTGAGGCCTATTTTTTAGGCGCTGGGTGACAGGTATACGTTTACACACAGAATTAGAATTGGAATTGCACTGTAGCGTGTGTGTGAAGTTATTGAGAATAAACCTATCTGCACCTTGAATCTTATATACCCTTTTAGGGATAGATTTAAAGTAGGCTGATACAGCAGAAACCACTAATTTAGAGAATTGCAAAATTGGGAATTGTATTTCAACCCAGAACAAAAACTGTGCTTTGACGGACACTAAATAACTTGACCAGCTAAAGCAATAATAACAGATTTGGATGAATATAAATTGGAGGCCTATTTTTTTAGGCGCTGGGTGACAGGTATACGTTTACACACAGAATTAGACTTGGAATTGCACAGTAGCGTGTGTGTGAAGTTATTGAGAATAACCCTATCAGCACCTTGAATCTAATATACCCTTTTAGGGATAGATTTAAAGTAGGCCTGATACAGCAGAAACCACTAATTTAGAGAATTGCAAAATTGGGAATTGTATTTCAACCCTGAACAAAAATATATCCTTTGCCAGACAGCAGACAGTATTACTATTGGCTGGCCACAGCTGAAACACCAGATTTAGGGTACTGCTATTTTGGCAATTGTATTTCACCCCTCAATAAAATAGCAAGCACAGCCAAGCCCCATATGTAGGATATAGCCAAAAAATAACCACACTAGTGATGGTTAAATGCACTTGGTGTGACAGCTTGCCCCATATGTAGGATATAGCCAAAAAACAACCACACTATTGATGGTTAAATGCACTTCGTGACAGGCTCAGCTTGCCCCTGATGTAGTATATTGCCAAAAAATAACCACACTATTGATGGTTAAATGCACTTGATGACAGCTTGACCCTGATGTAGGATATAGCCAAAAAATAACCACACTATTGATGGTTAAATGCACTTTGTGACAGGCTCAGCTTGCCCCTGATGTAGTATATGGCCAAAAAATAACCACACTATTGATGGTTAAATGCACTGGATGACAGCTTGACCCTGATGTAGGATATAGCCAAAAAATAACCACACTATTGATGGTTAAATGCACTTGGTGACAGGCTCAGCTTGCCCCTGATGTAGTATATGGCCAAAAAATAACCACACTATTGATGGTTAAATGCACTTCGTGACAGGCACAGCTTGCCCCTGATGTAGTATATGGCCAAAAAATAACCACACTATTGATGGTTAAATTGTCACGACTGTGACTGATCCAGACAGGTCTGGGAGGAGAAGGTCGCAGCGACTTGCTACTCGCGATAGCTTGTGAGTTTGCTCCGTGGTTCAGGGTATGTCATCTGGGTTTTGCCTTGTGAACCTTTTTGTCCTGACTGGGAGTTTGTAGGCATCCTCCTCAGGTGAGTCCTGTCTGCCACTCCCAGCTACTATATTAGTTTCACTTTCACTTGCAGTCATTGCCAGATATAGTCCTTACTTCCAGTGCTACTCTGACCTTGGAAGGTGATCGTTTGATGGTGTTGCTGTGGAGCTCTTGTCCGGCGTGGACTGTCGTGTTTTGGATCGCCTTCTCTGCTCGTGACTGGATAAGTCTATCTCTGCTGTTGTTTGTTTGTTGCTGTCTTCCCCTGTTGTTTTCCTAGACGTGAGTGATGGTGACTAGCGCTCCCATCGGCCTTTCCCCAGTCCAGTCTTGTTAGGGCGACTGAGGGTTTAGGCATCCTGCTCGCCGCACGGGTTCACACCCCGTCTAGGGTATCAGGGCAGACAGGTGCCAGCTTAGGGTTAGTCAGGGGTGGCCATTCTATTTCCCATCCGTAGATAAGGGTCCCCCTTCCCCTCCGTCTGGTGCGACACGACTGCTGCTGGGATAGCGGTCGTGACAGTATATCTGGCCTTTTAAAAAAGAAAAAAAAAAATAAGTGACATTTCTTTTTATTATTTTTTTTATTTCTTTGCTTGCTGTTTTGCTTTGTATTTTGTCTGTTCCACTATGGATCCGGTTTCGGTTTTGGCGAAACAATTACAGGGGTTATCCCTTGAAGTGGCAGGATTAAAAGCAACAGTGCTGCAGCAGCAATCCTTGGGTTCCACCGTTGCTACGGGAAACCAAGGTACTCCTGAGCCAAAAGTGGCTTTACCTGATAGGTTCTCTGGAGGGAGAGACCAATTTGTAACCTTCAGAGAAGCTTGCAAATTGTTCTTCAGGTTACGCCCTAGATCCTCCGGCGGTGAGGAACAACGGGTGGGCATTGTAATTTCTCTCCTGCAAGGAGATCCGCAGGCTTGGGCTTTCTCCCTACCATCAGACTCTCTGGGCTTACGATCAGTGGAGGAGTTTTTTGAAGCCCTGGGACTCGAATATGATGACCCGGATAGGGTCTCACTGGCTGAGTCTAAGCTACGTAGACTTCGGCAAGAGAACCGGTCTGCTGAACTATATTGTTCCGAATTCCGTAGGTGGGCTACTGATACGTTATGGAACGACTCGGCCCTTAGGAGTCAGTTCTGCCAGGGGTTGTCTGAAAAATTAAAAGACGCGCTGGCGGTATACGAGGTCCCTGGGTCTCTTGAGGCTGCTATGTCTCTGTCCATAAGAATCGACAGACGACTCAGGGAGAGACTATTAAATTTCACGGAGGCCTCTATAGGGCAGGGATCGGTCTGTTATGGTCCAGTCGAACCAATGCAAATAGGGGGCGCCACTAGACGGGTGAATCCTCCTAAGTTCCGCCATGGGTCAGAGGTTTGTTTTCGTTGTGGGGGGAGGGGTCATTTTGTAAAGGTTTGTCCCTCAGAACCCAAGAGACCACAAACAAAGGAGCCGCCGGAAAACTAGAGTCCCCAGATTGTGCGGAGGAGAACAGTCTGGGCGTATTCGTTTCCTCCATACGCATGTCTCAGTTTTTGTTGTCCGCTACCGTTGAGGCGGGCAATAAGACTGAGATCTGTTCCGTCTTTTTGGACAGTGGGGCGGGGGTCAACTTGGTGGATTCACGGTTTGCTCAGGCTCTGGGTTTAACTCCGGAACCGTTATGCAGAACTATTCCTCTGTTTGCCATAGACTCCTCCCCTCTTACTCAGAGAGAGTTAACTCAGATCATCCATAATATCCATCTGCAGGTAGGGGACCTCCATAAAGAGCATATCTCTTGTTATGTCCTGGACGGTCTTCCGGCTCCTATGGTATTGGGGCTTCCCTGGCTGGTGACTCACAATCCAGTGGTGGATTGGCAGGCCGGGGAGATTGTGGAGTGGAGTGAACATTGTAGGGACAACTGCTTGAGTAGTAGGTGCTCTACACTCTCTGTAACATCTTTACCTGCCTTTCTGTCAGATTTTATGGATGTGTTCTCTGAGAAGGGTTGTCAGGGGTTACCACCTCATCGTCCATATGATTGCCCGATTAATCTATTACCTGGGGCAAAACTACCTAAAACCCGGTTATACAATCTTTCCGGCCCGGAGAGGAAGGCTATGAAAGATTATATTTCGGAGAGTTTAGCTAAGGGACACATCAGACCCTCTTCTTCACCTGTGGCTGCAGGGTTTTTTTTCGTTAAAAAGAAAGATGGGGCCTACGTCCTTGCCTGGATTTCCGGGAATTAAACCGGATAACTATCCGAGATCCCTATCCTCTTCCTCTCATTCCCGACCTCTTTAATCAGGTTGCTGGTGCTAAATGGTTCTCCAAAATGGATCTCAGAGGAGCCTATAACCTGGTTCGCATCAAAGAGGGGGATGAGTGGAAGACGGCTTTTAATACTCCGGAAGGGCATTATGAAAATCTGGTCATGCCATTTGGTCTTACTAATGCGCCTGCGGTATTCCAACATTTTGTCAACGATATTTTTAGTCACCTTATCGGGAGATTTGTTGTGATATATCTTGATGACATCCTGGTCTATTCCCCGGATCTGGATACACATAAGATCCATGTGAGACAAGTGCTGCAGATATTAAGGGACAACAAATTGTTTGCTAAGTTAGAAAAATGTGTGTTCGCCGTAAAAGAACTGCCATTTCTGGCGTATGTGTTGTCAGATTCAGGTTTCCGCATGGATCCAGAGAAAGTCCGGGCGATTATAGACTGGGATCTGCCTGAGAACCTGAAGGAATTGCAACGCTTCCTGGGGTTTGCCAATTTTTATAGAAAGTTTATAAAGAACTATTCCTTGGTGGTCAAACCACTGACGGACATGACCCGAAAGGGATCCGATTTTTCCAAATGGTCACATGCAGCCAAAACTGCCTTTGCATCTCTGAAGGAGAGATTCACCTCGGCCCCTATTCTCGTACAGCCAGATGTCTCGCTTCCTTTTATTGTAGAGGTTGACGCATCAGAGGTGGGGGTGGGAGCGGTACTATCTCAGGGCCCGTCCCCTGATGAATGGCGTCCGTGTGCTTTCTTTTCGAAGAAATTGTCTACTGCAGAAAGGAACTATGAGATTGGCAACAGGGAACTTTTGGCTATTAAGTTGGCTTTTGAGGAGTGGCGTCATTTTTTGGAGGGGGCGGTTCATCCCGTCACGGTGATTACTGATCACAAAAACT